>NC_081561.1:118200680-118243588 GCF_022355385.1 Mustela nigripes
GGGTATTAGAGAGGGCACGGATTGCATGGAGCACTGGGTGTGGTACAAAAACAATGAATACTGTTAGGCTGAAAAGAAATAAAAAATTTTTTTAAAAAAGAATACAGCTGTGTTTCACTGGATAGCTGTCAAATGTCCAGCAATTTTTAAAATGTGGATTCTATAAAAATTCACCAAAATCATTCTGCTAAAAAAGAAATGTCTATTTTTTTTACCATAGATATCTCCTAAGCAAATTTATATAATAGAAAACATTTTGTATACATAGCATGTTATAAAAAAAATATTTATACTCTCTGACCCACAATACCATAATGTTTTATCTAAGAACACCCTTCCCTGGCTCTATTTTTGGCGGGAAAGAAAGTAACTCAGGGAATCCAGGGTTTCAACATGTGCTATAAGCCATTACTGCTTGTGTTTATTTTTTACTTTGTTGCATAAACTATCAATATTAGCACTTTGAACACACGGTTACTACCCCAAACATTATTATTTCATCCGAATCTTATGGCATCAAATATTTATTTCTGGAACTGCATCTTTATTTTTATAGTCTAGTCAAGGGAAAACAAGGCTCAATATACAAATTTCTAATTCATAAACCACTGTTCAAGAACATATCCACTGAGAGTGTGTGAAGGGAGAGCTATTGTTTATTTTTAACTTCTAAAAACAGGATAGATTATTCATTAATCAAAAATAACAGGTAATTTCCCCAAAGTTTCAACTCCTCCATTATTTAACTTAATGAAATGATGGGATTATACTGTAATGTACAATGAGAATAACCTCATCAAGGTTAAGAGAAAAACACCTGTTTGTATCATAGGCAGAATTAATATGGCATTACTAAATGAATATGCACTTGTGCAAGCTTTCAAATGTTTAACAGGTGACATTTAATAGTAAGAAAACGAAATGCTTAAATAGAAAGGAGCAGAAACACCTGGGCAGGTCTGCAAGTGTGGCCGCCTACTTAGCATGCAATTGCATTTTCAACATAATTAGTTTAAATGAGCTTCTAAATTTGGGTGATGCATTGCACATGTAATTAAGATTTAATTAAAAATGTTCTATAATAAATTGTTTTCCATTTCTGACAAATCACATTAGAGAGGTGGATTTTGATTTGGAAATAGTTTTTAAAATGTGTTAATCATCGGCGCTGAAAATATGAGAAAGAAAAAGAGGAGCTCTGCTGAAAGTTACTTGGGATTTACAAAATAAGAGGTAAAGGGCAGCGTTTTCCTTCATAGTATTGTGAAGTTTAGCTGAAGAGGACGGTGAAATTCACTTGCTTTGGTAAGTAGAAGCATGCCGAACGTGATGATACACAAGATGGATTTCTTTCTTATTTCTGTAAAGGATATGGTAGATACTTTCAAACTTTTCTTACGGGAACGATCCCATTATTAAGTACTGCTTAGTGGTAGAATGAGCGAAGCACGGCTTGGCACTAACCTGCTAAATCCTGCCACAGAGATGAAGCCCCTGTTGCCAGTCCAGGATAAATTAAGCCACTGGACGAGGGTGCAGCGAGGCTGCAGAAATTCCAGCGAGCTGTCATTGAGCTTTGCCCAGTACGGCTGCAGGTTGAGGTGGGTGTACTGTAGAGGGTCGCAGCAATGCTGGTTCAGCAGTTTGCAAGTCTGGGCTAATCTACACAGGTCTGGCAGCGTCAGATGATTCAGAATCAGCTGAATGAGCTACATCAAACAGATTAAAAACCAGTATCACTGAAGTACAGCGTATGCTCTAACAAAGAACAGCAACATCACGTGTTTCCTAACAGTATTTTCACCTAGGACATCGACACCACAGCATTACCCAAAGTCAGAAGAAACCATACTTACATAAGACAAGATAGATTACATTCCAAAATTGTTTCAAGTATACTTGGCTCATGTCTACCACTTTTTTTTTTTTTTTTTTTTTTTTTTTTTTACAGTACAAACATCTATTTTGGCAATCTGTTGACTAATAGTTTTTCATAGACTCAACATTTCCTGAGCCATCTGCTACACCTCAAACGTGGTGAGAGATGAGAGTTGCCATTTTCGGAGTTTTGCAGAGTCCAGTGGGAACTGGAAAGTACAATGACATGTTTTAATGGCTTTGAAAGACAGGAGCAGAGGCGGCTCGGGAAGACACAGGCCTAACCCCAAAGGGAGAGGCTACTTGTACCTGGAAGGCTCAGCTCTCAAGCGTGAGAGGCAAACTAGGTGAAAGACTAGTTAATGTTTAAGGGCTGCGTTACAAAGAGCCTCAGAGAGGAGCCTGAATGTACTCGGGAAGCTATAAGGAGTCTGGAAGGGATTTACACTGCAGAATGACCTGGTCAGATCTGTGTTTGGAAAGCTCACACTGCAGGGGTTACTCTTGGAGGCAGGGAGGCAGGAAGTGAAACCAGCCAAGGAGCTGCTAGAGAGTTCCCTGAGGAAAGAGAAAACAGGGGCCTGCTGGCAGGGATGATGTAGCAAACACATACAAAAAGTCTTAAACAGGAGGAATCCAAAAGATTTTTATCTCTAATTAAAATAATTTCCTTGAACTAGTCCAAGATTTGTTGTTTTGTTTTGTTTTTATGGTGAGCAGTTTGGGGCTTCTAAACTAATTTTTCTAAACTACTGCTGAATAGCCTCTTCTGGACCAAGAAACAAAGAAAAAAGAAGATCAAATATTTGCTAAATGCTAAAAATCTTTAGATGAGAGGGAATATTGAGTTTCTTGCTTAATGCAATGTATTTGTCTAGCTACACTTTTTGTTTTGCAAATATGCCCTTTAACCTAAATGATGTTCTTTAATTTATTTGACTATGTAAGCCCAATTTCATTTCAGGTCAGAATTTCACTGTTTTAGGCCAAAAAATTACAAAACTGTGATAACATGATATTTAAAATAAGCTTAAAGGGTACATAAAATATGAGCATTGCTGACTAGTACATAGATTGTGTTCAGTAGGGCTTGGGGTATTTTCGCTCTTTAAGACTGAACTGGACTTTAAAAAATATTAAAGGTTAGTGATATTTTAAAAAAGGAACTAAAAGGAAATTAAAAATTAGTCTAAATCTCAACACCCCAACAATATGCTAACTTCTAACATCTAAAACACTTACACAAAGAACAAAAGAAAACTGGAGGAAAACATTAGAAAACCCAAACACTGAAGAAAGGTAGAAAATGAGAAGTCTATCATCAAATCTAACGAACCTTCTCCCCACTGGTAGGTAAGTCCTTACGCTTTTCTGATCTCTTCCAATGAATATGCACAAAATCCCATTTTGGATTTGCACTGAAAGAATGATACTATATACATTGTTCTATACTTGGCTTTTCTCATTTAATGCTGTATCTTATAGGTACCTCTTTATCTGCACATAGAAATCCACCCTATTTCTTTCTATAGATATGGCATACTGTTAACTAATTTCTCACTGACATAATTCCATTTTAATACTGCAGTAACGTTGTGTATGTGCATGTACGCATATCTTGGCAAACTCTGCAAATATACCTTAGGGTGAATTTCATGCTTTTAAATTTTGACATAAGCACAAAATTGCCCTTCAGAGTGTTTGCACTGATTCACTACGAACTGTGTAAAAAAGTGCCCATGCAGGGGCACCTGGGTGGCTCAGTCGGTTGGGTGACCCACTCTTGGTTTTGGCTTAGGTCATGATCTCATGGGTTGTGGGACGGCACCCCGCATCAGGGTCTGTGCTCAGAGAGGAGTCTGCTTGGGATTCTTTCCTTCCACCCTTCCCCTCACATGCGCTTTCTCTCAAATAAATAATTTTTTAAAAAAGTACTTATTCACTTATGTCCTAGACAGCCCTGGAATCAATAAATTTCATCATTCTGAAAGCAGAAAAAAAGGAAACAAAGCAAAAACAGTTTGGTACTGTTGTTTGTTTATTCTTCTTTTTTTAACTACAGAAATGTAACCCTTTGCCAAGGGAGTTGCCAATGTTTCTTTTCTGTTGGTCTGTTTCTGTCTATTCTGTTCCATTTATTTATCTGTTATTTCTCTCACATCAATAGACCTCTGAGTCAAATGAGTTTTGTTCTAACTTTTTTAGAGTTCATGCACTGAGATGCCCTGGATTGTCTGGTTGCAAAGCAGACTCTTTCTTCATTGTTGACCCACAAATATCATTCTCATAGGTTCAGAATATGTCTTATAATCTGAGAAGACTAGTGCCCTTTCCATCACTCTTCTTTTCCAGAATTTTTCTGAGTATTTTCATGATTTTTTTCAGGTAAATTTTTCAATTAAAAAACAAAAATTCTTTATTTTAATTGGGACGTCACTGAATATACCGATTAAGGAAAACTGACACCTTTACTTGATTGTGTCTTCTTAGGCAAGGGCATGGTACAATTTATTATTTAATCATCTTTCATGTCCTTAGAGTTCCTAAAAGCTACTGAATTTTGTCTACTAAGTTTGTGACCTGCCAACTTACTTACTGTTCCTAGTAGTTTTAGCCTAGTCTCCTAAGAATTCTAGTACGTAATCATATCACCTGCAAGTGATGACTTTATCATGATGATGATGATGATGATGATGCCTCCATTCCAAAAATTATGTCTTTTCCTTCTCATATTTCCAGCATTAGCTCATGCTTTAGAATAATGGGAAGTAATAGTGTTGTCTTGTTCCTGGCTTTAATTTAAATGTGAGCCACAAATGTGAGGTACATATGTAACTTTGAAAGTAAACACATTTTTTAAAAAGTCAAAGAGTGCAGTTAATAATACTATATTGTATACTTGAAAGTTGCTGAAAGTAAATCTTAAGGATTTCCAACACAAACAGTAAAAAAAAAGTTAGCAATACAAGGTGATGTATGTGTCACCCATCTTGATCTTGGTAATCGTTCTAGAATGTATATGTGAAAACATGTTGTACACTTTAAATATAGACAATTGTATTTTCAATTATTCCCTCATGAAGTTAAAAATAAAAGCAAAAGAACAGTGACATTAATTTTAATAGTTTATTTAATAATATTTTTAAATGATCATTTCAAATGTAATCAATATAAAATCACTGAAATGTTTTACTTTTTTTTGTATAAAGTATTTGCAATCCTGTATTTTATACTTTCAGCACATCTCAATTCAGACTAGCCATATTTCAAGTGCTCAATAGTACATGTGGCTAGTGGCTACCACAGTGGAAAACCCATTTCTAGTGTCTGATAAGTAAATATGATGTTAGCTTTGGTTAGTAATATTTGGTCATAGACAATTACAAGAAGTTTAACAAGGTATACAATTGTTTAACAGAAATGGATATTTGGATATCCATCCAGCTGTCATTTGTCAACTAAATTTATGTATCTATAAAGATGAGAGAGGATTTTTCTCCTTTTGACCTAGAACTATGGTATTATAATTCTCTTATAGCAAAAACAATTCTCTAGTACCAGAACACCCTTGAATTCCAGGAACACATCCTGAATGATTTTGTTGTACCATCTTTTAAAATAATTCTATTTACTTTATTGTATTTGTTTGCAGAAGTAAAACTGGTCTGTAGACTTTGTATGTGCTACAATGTTAAACCGGTTTCATAAAAATGTTGAAAAATTTCCTTTTTCTTTATGCCATGGAAGAGTTTAAATACTATAGGATTTATCCGTTTCTTAAATGTCTGAAAGAACCTATGAAAGCCATCTGGTCTTGGCAACAGTAGGACCTTAAATATTTGTAGAATGAATTAAAAATCTGTTGTTTTAACTACAATATTAAAAGTTATATCAGAACATTTTTAAGCAGTTAGTACAAGAAGGCATTAAAAATTAAATATATCCCTGTATCAGAGGATCAATAATTCACTTTTTCTAGATGATTTGTAATTTAAATAACACCCAGCAATTTCTGACATCATTCCAAACGAAGGACACTAATGTTAAAAGATGTGCATCTTGTGTGAAAACATCCTCTGATACTTAATATTACATTTTAAGCAAATATCAAAACAGAAAAAGCATAAGGAAAAGTCACTGAGATCATGATATTACCATGTGAAAAAGCACCTTTGGATTTTGATTAAATAAGAGAGAACTCATTTCAGGCCTACACGACAATACCCATTAATCATTCCATACCTGGTATCTATCACAGTGTGTTTTTATATGGGGATAGCCTAGCATGAAGTACTATTTGATACTACAGTGCATGTAGGATGTGATAGTGGGGAGGACTCTCCAGAGTTGGTCTATTCGCCCTCAAAACCCGCTCTACTCATAAAACAATTATTTTCAACTATGGAAACACTGTCAGTTGACATATTTAAAAATGGGTTTTTTTTTCCACTTTAAATAATTTGGATTATCTTAAAATAATTTGGGTATTTTTTTTTTTTTTAAAGTTTCTCTTTTTAGTCCAGGACAGATCATTCAGTGTTTGGTGCTCTCTCTGCATGGTGCTTGGCTTTCGTCAGGGCTGCGTAATGTCCACAGACTACAGATTCCTTCTCCTGGTTTCCGCCCCATGCCTCTGTGGTCCTGAGCAAACCCCTGATCTGTACTGGAAGCCTTCCATCTCTGCTGCCCCTTCCCTTCAGCGCAGAAGCATGCTGAAATCTCTCCCAACTTGCATCACAGACAGATACCTTCCTACTCTGCTGCTTCCTCCACCATTCACTTGTCCTTTCTCCTTTTAGAAGGTAAGTTAGAACAGATAATTCTTTTAATTCATACTCTCCCTCATTCTGATATGCCTTTTTTGAGTGCCACCCAAAGGGGCAAAGTGTTAGGCAAGATGACCAAGTATTCCCTATTGGTGGACAGTCTTCTCCATGTCACAGATCATAAACAGAGTGTATTAACAGAAATACTTTTCTGCTTATACTCAAAGTAAACAGTTTTTGTCTCTGCTTCTCTTACCCTCCTTCATGCCCTAATCAAATATGACAAGGTTTTCCCATTCTTCACCTTAGGTTCACAACTCCACTGAATCAGCTTCCACTGATTATCCTACAGGATTATCAAAGAACTCCAAGCAACCAAAACCTGTGGGCACTTGTAATTTAGCTCTCCACAGCAATGTGGCTATGTCCTTTTTATGTCTTCTATGCCTCTTTCACTTCCCATTGCTTCACTGTTAAGACACTGTCATCTTCATCTCAAGGGCCTTTTCTGACAGGTCTTCCTCTATGGGACTCCTAAATGTTAGTATTCCCAGAATTCTGCTCTTGGCCTTTGATTCATACTCTAAGACTTTCACCAATTAATTTTATCTACCACAGTGCCCCTCACCTCTTCCAAGTAGACTCAGTCACATATAAAGTCAGACCTTCCTCCTGCGTTTCAAACTGAAATACTAACTGCCTACTCTCCTCAACCAGCTGGGGTGCTTTGAGGACTCACAGGCACGTCAAAGTCAATGTGCTCTTCCTACCTTCACCCACTGTTTTACTATTAATGGTATGTCCGTCCACCTAGTCATTTTGAGCAGAAACCTGAAAGTCTGATGTTCTGCTTCCTCTAGAGATGAACATTTACTAGTTACTTTCAATTTCTACCGTCTGAGCTCTGGAATATTTCTCCTATTCATCTCCTTTCCAAATCTTCCAATATCCAGGCTTCATCATTTCTTGCCTCAATGACAGCAGTAGTTTCCGAACTGCTGTCCCCTGCCTCCCACCCTGCCCTCCTCTCGGTCTCCTCTTCATTTGCCAGCGGGGTAATCTAAGACAGAAATCTCTTTTTCTTATTCTCATTTTTAAAATAAATTAAATAAAACCTTCAGTGTTTCCCTACTGACTACAGAAAAGGTTCACGGTCTTCTTTATACCATGACACATGGGAAAGACGGAATTTACATGAAGGCCAAAAACTTGGGCAATTATTCTAATTGTGGGCCAACACAGGTGCAAAAGTGCCTGCATATTATGGGTAATTCCTGGAATGTTAGCTATTCCCCACCTTTCTCTCCCTCTCAAAAAAGCATTACAAAGAATACAAGAGAATACAAGAAAGTGAGTGTGAAACTATTATGGGTATATAATCTTGGATCTCCTCTAATTTCTTACCAAAACTTATTTATATAAGGTCTCAAGTATCTAGGAGTTCCCCCAATTAATCTCGCTGTGTACTGAAGAAACACAGCACCCTGAGGAACACGGGCTGAAGGGATAAAACGCAAATCTCTCAGTAAAACCTGCAAGACCTCTCCGACGCAGACTGTGCACCGCCAGGGCTAGGATGTCCTGCTCCCATCGACACGAATGGTGTGCCGTGGAGTTAGGCACCGAGGCAGTTCTGAGCCTCCATCCGGTTTCATCTCCTACGGCCTCTGCTATCAAATCCTCTTCCAGTCACCCTGAGAGGTGGGAGTTCCCAAACAGGTCACACGTGTTCACTTCCTCTCACCTCTGTACATTCTCTTCCCTCTGCCTGAAGTTCCCCTCAGTTATTCATTGGAATGCTCTCTGTCAGCCATTTCTCAAGTCTGGATAAAATTCAAAAACTGTTCAAAACATAATTGCTGAATTTAAATCTCTACCTTGTAGTTTTAGGAAGTGGGTAAGAATCAAAGAAGTGATTTCGTTTCCTCCTGATGAACTGCTCCCACTGTTGTGAGGGCAGATGCTCCCTGACGCCCTGAGGGACAACCCTGTCGGGATCCCACGCTCCTCTTTCGCCAACTCAACTCTCCCTTCATCTTTCCTCAGTCCTCTCACCCAGGGGCCAGCGGGTCTCATCCAATCTGTGAAGCTTTCTTTCTATAACACAAGACTTGACCCAGACAGCCTGGGTGGGATCCTGGCGCATGGCTTACTGACTAAATTACCCTGGATCCTTAACTTCATCTTTTCGTGGCAGCTTTAGCTACTCCACAGGATGTATGGCAGCATTTTAACTGTAAATGTTGTACGGACATTGTGGTGACCCTTAGGCCTTCAAGAGGCCATCTCACTGTTCCATGCAAGTTAAGCTACTTGTGTTATTACAAAGAAACCTGCAATACCTACCAGTTTGGAAGAGGATAGTCTAAATTGGCTAAAATTTGTGTTTATAAATCTTTCCTAAAAAGACTTGGTTATATTGTTTTTAACCACACATAGCAGTTGTCAGCGAGGGACAAAAAATGCCTCATGGTCCGCTTCTGGCATCTGATGCCTGGGAGCCAGGGATGCTAAACATACTGCATAAATGCCCCTAGAGAGACACAGTGAAAACAAGGCTTTCGGCAGAGGCACCTTCCACCTACCTAGACCAAAAATTATAACTAGTCGTAGATTATAAATGAGAGTTAGTAGAGAAGAATAAAGGACACTTGGGGAAACGATGGGCTTATCAAGTAGATAAGCATCCCTTTCACAGTCTTACTAACACTCAATGCAAGACAGAAGTGGTAAGATTACGTAACATAATTTTGTCTAGTTTTTTCAAAATCAAAACATAGCTGACCCTTGAACAATAGCAAAAGTTAAGGCTGTCATCCCCCCCCCGCCCACAGCTGAAAATCCATATATAACTTCTGACTCCCCAAAAAGTCAACTATTAAGAGCCTACTGTTGACTTAATTAAGCCTTATAGTGAACACAAATAGTCAAGTAACACATTTTATATATTATATGTATTATGACTATATTCTTTCAATGACATAATCTAGAGAAGAGAAAATGTTAAGAAAATCCTAAGGAAGATGCATTTACAGTACTACACTGTAAAAAAAAAGAAATCTATGTATAAGTGGACCCACACAGTTTAAAAGCCATGTTGTTCAAAGGTTAATTATATATAATACATGAGATTACATACACTTTACCAACACTTGCATTTCTCTGATAGTAAAATAAACATTAATATCTAAACATTTAAAAATTATAGTCTTATGTCAATACTGCTACTAATTATCTTTGGCTTACCTCATAAGGCAGTTTATCAAAATATCCATTATTTGGCCCCTCCCCGAGGGCAGTACTACTAAACTTTGTGTTAAGACTATCCATTCCACAAACATCCTTTTCTTCATAGTCATCATCTTCTAAATCATTCATGTCAATAAGTGAAGTCTTGAGAGAAAGCACTGGCTTGTCCTTCGTACCGTGTAACACGACAGCATCTAATTCAGTGTAATAATCCAGAAGAGAACTATTTACTTCCAGCCGTATGAGGTTTGTGGGAAAATTTATCTGCCTGATACAAGGTTTAAACTGGCGAGCCTGGGAAGCATTCACCTTCGTCGGTTTCTCGGACCAAAGAATCTCCCATCTGCCAAAGAAAGAAACTTACCTATAATACGCTTTGGAATGAAATTTACTGTTACTTTAGGATTATGGCCCCATTCCCAATATGTTCATGTGATGCACAAAGGTATGAAATAAGGTGAACAGAATCAAACACAAGTATTGTTTCCAGTACATAAAAGAAATATATACTAAATGCCATATACTTTGAAATATCTATACTGCTTAAATTATTTTTATAATTCCCTAGAAAGTTCTTTCTGGCAAATTTCATATTGGTCAGTTAGAAACTCGCATCGCTAGAACTACATAAGGAACACCATTTGGTTTTACAGAAAAAGGAAACCTTAAGTCACAATAAGGCGCACAGGATGAACAAAGCTCTTACGTGTCCCTGTCCTAAACCAACTGTGGAAATGACACTGAGTGTCTTGTCACACCGGGGTCTCCTTGTCCAGCTTTTTCATTTCTTTACTGGTGTCATATAAACTCAAAACTTCCCTTATCTCTGGTTTTCTTTCATCTGGTCATTAAGTTTTGTCAAACTTTTCACGAAATTCTTGCTTTTATATGCTTTTCCTCTGAATTCCCATTATTCTCCTCTTTCAGCCATCTGTGTATGTTCCGTATCTAGCAAGTATCTAACACATACCACGTAAATAACATTTTCTCCTACTCCTCCAAGATGAACCCCACGTTCCAGCCAGATTATTCATTACCTTCTGGATAATAAACTCATTTCCATCGTTGTGTCTTTGGTCATGTTGTCTCCCCAAAACAAAATGCTCAACCTGCAATTATCAGCCCATTGATTCTTCAAGGTCCAACTCACATGCCATCCCTTCATAGAGGTCTCCTTATAAAACTATTTTCCAAAATTATTTAAAGATTCTCCATAATGTAGCATCATTAGATATGTAATATTCTCACATATGTGTTATTAGTAACCATTTCTAATATTGTTCCCAAATATATCAGAGAAACTTTAAAGTGCAGACCAAAAAAACCACTTTAATAAACATCTTTCCATTTCTAATGACTTTAGTTAGCAGAATTTTTTAAATACAGATTTCATGTGAAAGACTAAGTATTTCTAAGTCTCTCAACACATACTTCAAACTGCTTTCAAAGAAGCTTATGCCAATGGCATTTAAGAATGACTACTGAAGGATGCCTGAGTGGCTCAGTCAGTTAAGCCTCTGACTCTTGATTTCAGCTTAGGCCATGATCTCAGGGTTATGAAACTGAGTCCTGTGTCTCCACACTCAGCACGGAGTCTGCTTAAGATTCCCTCTCTCTCTTTACCCCCCACACCTCACCTACCCCCTGCACGCACACATTCTCTCTCTCTCTCTAAAATAATACATGAACTCTTCAAAAAGAATGACTACTGAAAGTTTTATTTATTTTTTAAAAATAATCTGTAATTTCATGGTAAGCCACATCTCCACAAGATATAATTTATAATTCACTGATTACCAATAACACTTAAAATGTTTTCATAGGGCGCCTGGGTGGCTCAGTGGGTTAAGCCGCTGCCTTCGGCTCAGGTCATGATCTCAGGGTCCTGGGATCGAGTCCCGCATCGGGCTCTCTGCTCAGCAGGGAGCCTGCTTCCTCCTCTCTCTCTCTGCCTGCCTCTCTGCCTACTTGTGATCTCTCTCTGTCAAATAAATAAATAAAATCTTAAAAAAAAATTTAAAAAAAATAAAATGTTTTCATAAATTTATGAATCATATAAGGTTCTTTCTTTTTAATATATCATCTATTCATTTCCTTGGCCAAGTGACCTATCAAGATTTAAGTAAAAATTGATTATAGCAAGGCATTTAGGAAACTGAAATAGACAAAAGAGTGTGAGTCAAAACTACAGAAGTCATCAACACGCAGGTACCCTAATGGTCTTTAGGCCAAGATGGCAGCGAGAAAGGCACAGAGCACCAATCTGGAAGCACATGGCAGAAGTTCTCAGGGATTATTTAAACACATCACTAACCATTATAGTAGGAACTTTCGCAGTTACGAGCACCTTTATAATCACTTCATATCTGCTGCTTTTATAAAACCCATCAAACAAAGAGCTGTTATACCTGGAGATAACACGGAAGTAGGAATGGAGAGATCAGTGTCACTCTCTAACCAACCTTGGGAGATGAGGGAAGAGTTCTAAGGAGTAGAGCAAGTTGTGGCAGTTTCAGAGTGAAGGAAAGCACGCTGGGCATCTTGCTCTTCCTGTGACAAGGCAGTAAAGCCCACCAGGAGTGCCAGGCTAGACCCAAGTACCCCTAGAGCGTAACTGCAAAAATCTTGAGGGTTCCTAACAATAGAACTGATTTCAACACTCTAATGTAAACCTATGCAGTTAAATAGAGCTAGCCATACAGATACAAGGAACTGAAGTATGAATCATTTAAAACCGTGTTGGTGGGAAAATGCTTTCCTAATTTGGGACAGTATATTTCCAAAAATCATGAGGCAAATGGTTTTACTATATGTAAACAGTAAACTCTTACTACTTGTTGCCACGCTAAAATGACATCAGATGTTAGAGGAACGCTATTGTCTGGGAAATAAGGACTGCGCAGGACCCTGTAAAGTAATGGCCCATACTGGGTCACAACACATGTGGTCTAACCCCATCTATTATGATTTAGCTTCACTGAGGAGTTTTTATGAGGCTTAACAGAAACACTGAAAATGTGATATAGAAATCACCTCTGCCAGGTCCTTTGCAATAAATAAACACACAACTAACACATGTTCTTCACGTATAGTTTGAACTGCTTTATAATACAAATTACATTATAAATTTACAAACAGCTTAAAGAAAAGCACTGCCTAGAGAAGATTCTATTTTAATAAGGTATTAATCTACTAAACTCCTCCCTACCTACCTTGCAGAATGGACAAAGTTAGATGATGCTTTAAATTAACTTCCTTAACTTTCTAGTATATTTAAACATATCAGTATTAATGTTATTTTAGTAACATTTTTGCTTCTTCTATGTAGCATGAATATTCTATATTTACTTACACATATATCTTAAATTGTAGATATGATAGTACAAAGAACATCATCATGTTTGTTTTTTTAAATCACCAGTTTTTAGAAATATTTAAAAATATGTCTAAATATAAAAAAATTTCATGTATCTAAATTATTTATATTTTACTTTTTCTTGATAATCTAAAAAGCAAAAATTATAAAAAGAGAAAAATTATCTTATATGTCTGTGGCCATCTGAATTAAACTAACATTAACCATAAGACCAATACAAATTGATCCTGAGGTGTCTGCATTAAAGCATTTTTTTATTTAAAATTTCCTAATAGAATTACAATATATTATTTCAAAGTTAGAAAGAGAATGGTATCTATTTTATTCAATAAGATAATATGCCAATATTACTTTATTCTAGAAAACTGAAGCCAGAATCTTAAAATCTAGTCAGAGAAAACAAGCAAGCAAATACAAACAAATGTACATGTGCACACATGTGGATGAACACATACACACACACACACACACATACACACATTCCTTACTGGGAGACAGCCCAACTCTTTCAATCCTCTTGACCCAGTACAGTGTTAAGGAGATCAGACTGCTTTAAGTCATGCCCTCTGTAGTCTATACATTTATCTGTTTACTATGTAGTCACATACTGTGTGTGTGTGTGTGTGTGTGTGTGTGTGTGTGACAAATCTGACAGACTCCAACGTCCTATGTAAGTATTTAAATCTACAGTATTACATATGAAAATTCAGCTTGGAATTCCATTCTGGCTGTGCTCAGAGCACTTAATTCTGGGATGGTAACCAAGGGCATTCTCTTCATCCGCCCACCTATTTCCCCATTCTGTTGATAGTACTACTGAATGCCTACTATGTGTCCAGTACCTAGAAACAAAGAAACAAACCACTCCACCACCATGATGTTAATTTGTTGCTGCCCCCATTGAGAAACGTCCCTCTAGGGCTCCCTAGAGAAAGAGAGATGTTCACCAATGGAAACCAGAGAAACGAGTTTTCCAGCATACTTAGGTTGGAAACTTAGCACATGGATGCAAAAAGCTTCCCTTCTAACCACAATTTCTCCTGGTTGGTCAGCGTGTCTAGCAGCCAGCACAAAGAAAGTTCTCTTGCTAACACTGCTGCGTTCCATCAGCCGAAAGTGAAAGGACAGAAGAGGAGCACCAACAAGAATAAGAGAAGAGTACTCTGATACACGCCTACTCACTGCCTGCCTCCCAGCCCATCTCTAATTGGAACTAACTAGCATCTGCTTTAACAAAATCATGCTTCTTGGCCTACAAAGTCAGGACCACACTATGACCAATTTGTGAAACTGTTGTCTAAGCAACTCCCTTTGGCAGCAAATTCACTCTACGACAGCCACTTTCTGCTTTCTTAACTTCAGTGTTATATAACAAGTGTTTTTAACACTCAGAAAAATCCATACCACTGAATTTTATCCCCAAATAACTTTATTCTAATCAGTTTCTTTAATATGACCTCAATTTATCCTTTTACTTTCTCCTCTTTTCCTGTCTCTTTCTTCCAATGTGTAACCCCATGCTAGCCTATCTTCTGACCCTTACATAAGCATCCATTAAGATCCTACCCTCAGTACAGGGACATTGGATACTACTGGTTTTCTTTTCTCTGAATCAGGTGCTAGGCAAGATGTCAGAAGACTTTGAGATCTTATAGAACTACCTATAACTTGTCTACTTCACTTACTGAACAAAAAAAAGGAAACCAGACAAAATGGGGAAAGACTGCTTTTAATTTTTGAATGTTCTGGTACTACAAGTCCATTTCATGCCAATTCCTGAGCCACTCCCAACACACTCACTTGCTAATTCTTAAGGTAGGCATAAAACCATGTGCTCAATTAAAATAATAGGCAGTACAGTCCCGGGGTTCCTAAACAACAGCGTGATGGAGATCTCCATGAATAAATGTGAAAAATAAGGAAGTGTATTGGTATATATAAAAATACGCACACATACACATGTAAAGTCGCCAACCACTCTTTAGATTCTGATCATGCCAACTTCCCAGTATAAACTGAGGTTTCTTTTATAAAGTGATGATGATGATAAATAATGTTAGTTATTTCAAGGGTTTGCCTTCAGAGGTGTACTTATTTAGCAAAGTAAATAATGTGACAATCTATATCAGTTCTCTGATGTTTACTATTATTATGTTTCCTAGTTTATGAGAGCCAACGCCCCCTACCTGTACTCCACTCAGACCTCCTGGGCAGTTCTGTGGGCCCACCTCACGTCCCCCTGCAGCCTTCTTCAGAGAACTACTCGGGCTCCTAGAGCCTCTTCGTCCAGAGGGTGGCCTGTGCCTGGCAGATTTCCATTCCCCTTGCCACTTCTCTAGCCCCTAGTCCAAGATAAACCGGTGTAGGAACCTAAGAGCCCGGCTCCTCAGCAACTTTTCCTCGAGGCTGACTGGGACTTCTTATGAAAGTGCATCCTTGTCTGACTTTTTCCCTTCCCTGCAGTGCTCTCCCCATTCTCATAGAGGTTCCTCCAGGAGCCTTTCCGTTGCAATCCTCCGCATAACAACAGTCCTCTCAAGGTCTGCTTCTCAGACACTGGATCTAAGAGCCCTGTGATTTCCAAAGTCTAGAAACCACTAGTCTAGATTTAAAGAATGGCACTTCCACGCTTGTGGCCCTTTGCTAGCTTGTTGTCTACACTCAAACCTTGTGACTTCTTTAAACTCCAACACCTCACCTCACGACTTCACCTTTGCAATGTGCTGTTCTTTCTCCACCTTTCCTATCCAAACTAAAGCTTCACTCAACTTTTGGGTCTCTGTTAAGTCACTTCCTTAAGGAAGACTTCTCTGAGCCCCACAGACCAGGTTTGCCCTCCACCAGCACATGATCTCTATGATCTCCCAGTCTTCTTCCAGGCTGGCCTGTAACACTCAAACAAGAGCCAGGTTTGTCAGGTTCCTTGTTTTGTTCCCAGTAGTGAAGTGGCAGAGAAGGTGGTCAATGTTTCTGTTTAAAGAAATTCACCAAAATGTTAACAGTTACTGAATCTGGGGAGAGTTGTAGGTTTTGTTTTGTTTTTTCCGTGTATTTTCTTTCTTGATATTTTATAACAAGATTTTTTTTTAAACAATGAAACCTCTACTGATTTCATAATCAGTAAAATTTAAAAGGTCCTTTTTTATCCTGCAATAACATATATTGGTTAGATTCCTTTTCTCTTAAAATTTAAAGGAATGGTATTTTCTGTGGAATAAAGCTAAAAATAAAATAAGCAAATTCTAATTATTGCTACATTTGTAAATAAAGTTGTCACTTTAATCACAACCATATATCACAACTCTAGGAACCCAAGAGCACGATTTATATTCAAAATGAATTATGCAGACATTATGGTTTAAAGATATTACATGTTCATAGATCTCATTCCCAAATTTGCCTAGCTTTTCAGGGGAAAAAGCTTAACTTTGTAGGAAAGACACAAAGAATGACAGAATCCAATAAAAACAACTCTCGCATAAGAAAGGATCCTGCCCAAAGTACTTTTTTTCTCAGAAACAAACCAAAACATATCTGTATATTATGTGGTTTTCTGTTTTTTTTTATAGGCTCATTAATAATATTCACGATTAATTATCAAGGTCATTCTGAAAAGAACAAATAAAGACTTTCCCAGCAGACTCCAGCTTGAGCTGAGCTGTACTCTGCATTTGTTTCCTGAGACTGGGGAGGTGTTCCCTTAGAGCTGAGGGGACGAGGGCCTTCAAGGAAGCAGTATAACTGATCCTTGTCCCCACTCCTCCTTCAGTGGCAGCTGGGGACTGACAACTTAACAGGGGTCCACAAACTGCTCTGGGGTTAGAATTAATTCAGATTGGCAGGGCTTCTTGTCTATTTTGTTCTTGCTCACTGCTGTATCCCCAGTACACAAATCAACACTTAGCACATGGAAGACACACATATATTTAATAAATTAGTACAGTGATAGAAGGATCAGTGGTATCAACAAGTAATGGAAAAATGAGCAAATAATATGATCAGATAGTAAATAAATGGCTTTTTAACATGAAAGCATATTCAACCTCAGAGATAATAAATATTTCAACTTAAGGGTTACATAAGATAACATTTTCACCTACCAAAGTGACAAAAATATTAAAATTTATGAACACACTCTGCAGGTGAGGCCTGGACAAAACATGTATGCATATATAATACTGGCAGGAATATAAATAAGCAGAGCTTCTTTGAAGAGAAATTTGGCACTATATATCAACATGGCAAATGCGTAGACCACCCCCCCCCCCGCCCCGGCCCAGCAATTCTTTTGGAATCTTAACCCACAGATATACTTGCACATACGGAAACTCATTCATGACATGGTTATTCATTGCATTAATGTTCATAAGAGCAAAAGTATGGAAAAACTAAGTACCCATCAAAAGGTGATTGGTTAATAAGTGGGGATACATGTACACTGTGCTTTACTTGCAACCACAGAAAAGAATGAGGACCCTCTCTTCGCATTTATATGAAAAGGTACAGTATATGCCGTTAGGGGAAACAAGGTAGAGGATGGGGTGAAGAGTCTGCTTACTGTGTTTGTATAAAGAAAACAAAAATATATTTGTATTTGTTTATATCTTCATACGGAAACTCTGGAAAGAACTAAATGAGTGGATAAAAGTGGTTTCTTTGAAGACGGCTGGGCCTTAGGCACAGGGAGAACAGAATACATGCAAGACTGCATTATGTGCTTTTTAAATTACTGAACCATGTGAATATATCACTGGATCAGGAATTATATTTTTTTAAAAAGAGGAGGCTGAACTGCAAAAAGAGAGAGAGAGGGGCACTGCTGTGCAAATTGATGTAAATAAATAGGCTTTTAGAAAGAATGTATGAATCAAAGCAACATTTGTTTTTAAATGAATATGCTTGCTACAAAGACATTCCCCTAAGATTAAAACTAATTCCCTAAGTACCCCTCCTAAACTATCACTCTATATAGATCTACTTTGAGTTACTGTGTGTAAAAGCAGTAACATGACGTTTGTTTGAATATATGTTACAGGTCATATTTCCTACTAACTTCTCAGACTGGCCCACATCCCAATTAGCTGAAATCACGTTTTTTGTTTATTGTAACTTGTAACACACAAATCTCATCATCTATGAATATTACAGCATAAATTGTTAAAGGTATAAAGAATGAGTACAGCTTTAAATGCATGATCTTTCTTTTCCCTATCAGAAAACTAAAGAAAATTTTGAAAATCCAATTTGTTGAAATTACCTAAAAGAGTAAGAAAAGACCTCCATTATTAAAGCAAACAAAACCTTTCAGCCATATAACTTGGTCATTAAAAAATGAGTCTTACCTTACTTCAGCTGGTGGAATTGGGGAATAGGGATTTGCAGAACAAGCCAGAATTCTGATGACGGCTCCAGGATGATAGGTTTCCAGAACATGAACGGCTGTTGGATACACCTGTTGTTCAAAAGCAAGTTCCACATAGTCTTGGCTTTGAAAATTAGGCGGGGTCCTCTTGAATGGCAAGGAAGCACTAGGACACTGGTCCCACCATGTTCCGTAAGTTCGAAATACAGCTGTCTGAGTGAAGTCACCAGAACTTGGAAATACATTTGGTACACCTGCCAAATTCCACATGGTATAGGACATACTGTTCTCACTTCCATAATGGGAACTGAAATCAACTACTTCTTTGGCATACTGGACCACCTCTGCATTGAGAGGGGAAGTCCGGCTGTTTGATTCTATAGTTCTATGGCTGTTCATCATTTCTCCTCTTGTAGCTGTCCTGGCTCGGCGCCGAAGGCATATATAATAAAACATAGTCAGAACTGTTAACATGGGAAAGACTGGTGACATCTAGGTGTGAATTATGAGGCTTCAAAAGGTCAGGTGTCCTCAGGAAGACGCATGAACTCTTTGAACGATGTTCTAAAAAAAATGGATGGCTTGGTAAAGTAAAAATAATTCAAATATACAGAAAAATGCATGGATAAGATAATAATCGGTCTTTTCTCTCAATGTAATTTCCCAGAATGAAACTGGAAAACCAAAATTCACTGTAAATGTAAATCTCCAATATAATTTACTGAATGAATTTTTAAGAAACCTAAATATTGATAATGCATATAATTTTATGCTATATGGGAAGCAAAACTGATATTATAAGGTAATGGAAAGTATATGATCCCAAAAACTCTATTTTATACAAAATTGTAACTATCTTTCAAAAAACACTAAAGTCCTTGAACTTTTAAAATGAAAATCATTTAAAATATATGGCTAGCCACTGAAACACTGCTTTAAATCCAAAAGAAGGCATTTTATAATTTCACATTTTAACAAATGATTCCCTATTGTTAATTATTACTCACCTCCAAACTTGATAAGTACAGATTTCACATTATGGGAATACAGTTTTCTGGAGCTGACAGGTAATCCAGACCAACTAAATTAACTGCCTTACACATCACAGATCACCAGACAGTGTTTAATTTATAACTCTTAGCAGTATTTGTTAGGGCAGTCCATTGCTGGCTGGCATCTGGTTTGCTGCCAGATACTCTCAGAAATCACTCACCCCAGAGAGAATGGTCACAGGATACACACAGGAAATGCAAAAGTTGGCATTCATCCATGTGGCCTGAAAATTGCATGCTGATTTCAGGTTCAAATGTTGAAATGTCACATTCTTTTACCTATAAGACAACAGTTTTAGAAGATCTTTTTATTTCCAACTTAGGAAGTAAAATATCCCCAAAAGATTATAGATCATCTTTTAGATAACAGACAAACATTGATAAATAGCTACTTATTAAGCAGAACTTTCAAACTGAACAGGTCATATATTTTGGAATTTTGTGGACAATTCTGAATAATTTTAAAATTTTGTGACAGACTGTAATAAAAATGTAATAATGACCCCTTTCTATATACACAACATAAACCTATAGCTTATGGGTCCATGTATGTGGGCAGACATATATTACGGGGACCAAAGCATATTTTTCATCTTATTGTTTTATTTTTCTTTTTAAAACATTTCTGAGTGTAGTTGACACACAAAGTTACATTAGGTTCAGGTGTACAACATAGTGATCTAACATCTCTACATGTTATGCTATGCTCACCACAAGTGTAGTTACCATCTGTCACCATATGCTATTACAGTATCATTGACTATATTCCCTGTGCTGTACCTTTTATTCCCAGAACTTATTCATTCCGTAACTAGAGGCCTGTGTCTCTCACTCCTCACCCATGTTGCCTGTTCCTCACCCTCCTTTCCTCTAGCAACTATCCGTGTTCTCTCTCAAACCTATTTATAGGTCTGATTCTTTTTATTCATTGTTTTTTAAATTCCATATAGAAGTGAAATCATGAGGTATTTGTCTTTCTCTAATTTTTAAAAAATATTTTATTTATTTATTTAACAGAGATCACAAGTAGACAGAGGCAGACAGAGAGAGAGAGAGGGAGGCAGGGTCCCTGCTGAGCAGAGAGCCCGATGCAGGGCTCGATCCCAGGACCCTGGGATCATGACATGAGGGTAGGCCAGAGGCTTTATTTAACCCACTGAGACACCTAGGCACCCCTCTCTGACTAATTTCAACTAACATAATGGCCTCTAGGTCCATCCATGTTTTCCCCACAATGGCAACATAATCCTTTTTATGGCCATATAATATTCCCCTGTGTGTGTGTGTGTGTGTGTGTGTGTGTGTTTACATCTTCTCTATCCATCCATCTATCAATGGACATTTAAGTTGCTTCCATATCTGGCTAGTGTAAATAATGATGCAAAGAACATAGTGGAGCATATCCTTTTGTGTTACTGTTTTTGTTTTCTTTGGGTAAATACCCAGTGGTGGAATTATTGAATTATGTTTCTATTTTTAATCTTTTGAAGAACCTCCATGCTGTTTTCCAAAGTGACTGCACCAATTAGATTCCCACCACCAGTGCACAAGGGTTTCTTTTTCTCCACATGCTTGCCAACAATTGTTATTTCTTCTCTTTTTGATTTTAGCCACTCTGACTGGTGTCAGGTGATATCTCATTGTGGTTTTGATTTGCATTTCCCTGATGATTAGTGATGTTGAGCATCTTTATGTGTCTAGTGGCCATCTGTATGTCTTCTTCAGAAAAAGGTCTGTTCAGGCCTTCTGCCCACTTTTTTTAAAATCTTTTTTTAAGGTTTTATTTTATTTTACCTATTTATTTGACAGAGAGAGATCACAAGCAGCCAGAGAAGCAGGCAGAGAGAGAGAAGGAAGCAGGCTCCCCGCTGAGCAGAGAGCCTGATGTGGGGCTCAATCCCAGAACCCCGAGATCATGACCTGAGCCGAAGGCAGAGGCTTAACCTACTGAGCCACCCAGGTGCCCCCTCTGCCCATTTTTTAATCAGACTATTTCTTAAAGGCAGGATCTAGCCAAAGATCTTCATTTCTCAAAGTACTCAGTACATGGTAGGCACAAAATATTTGATATGTTGACAGAAAGGTGATGAACAAACAAAAAACACTATAAATCTAAAATAATTTAAGATTACATAATAGCATTCTTGTGCCTCTTAATCCCAGCCAGATCCAAACACAGTGAAAGGCTTGACAAAATACAACCAGTAAAACAGTAGAGAATTGAGCTTGAAACAAGTGAGGATAATCCACAGTTGTAAGAAACAGAGGAAAGAGAGCAAGAGCTGAAGCTACTATAACTTCTGGAACCAGGTACAAGCCTTAATGGTTATAAGTGGACTAACACCGTACAGAGAGGTTATTTCAAGCCACAGGTATGTGGAAAGATCTTCATAAATCCAAAAAACAGGAAAGATCATCCTATCTGTTAAAAGCAGAAATAAGAAAACTCACTGGCCAGGAAGCCTAAGGAGACATGACCTCAATTTCGGCAATGGGGAAAAGTCCTCAGAGGAAAATCAGAATCCTGTTAGGTGTATACCATGCATACAGCATGCACTGAAATTCACACTACATTCATGAGTTAGAATCTCTACCCCTTCCCCAAGCAAAAAAATTTGAAAAGATAAAGTAGCCCTGAACTGGTAAAACTTTAGAAACTTTAGGGGCAGATGTGAAACCTCTTTACAGGAATACTTCCAGGATGCATGACACAGGACAGACTAAACCCTTCCTAAAGATACATCACAGTAAAAACTTACAGACTCCAAGGGAAGATGAACCATGATGCAGGACAGTCAGTAGGCAGGCTCACTAAATGGAGAAATTCATACCCCAAGAACAAGAAATAACAGAACAATTTGAACAAGGTATTTTTTTTAGAGAAGAGTAACAAAACATGTATTAAAATAAATAAGGTGTTTCTGCAGCGCACATTCCTAGTGCTGATGTACCAGGAATCAAGAAATCAGATTCACCTCAGGAAATATAACACCAAGGGCTAAAGTATAGGTAATGTTATAAATGTGGGAAAAAATAATTATCTAGAGTATCACTTCTTTATTCAAATATTTTACCTACCACAAGTATAAATCTATCACAAAAAAAATTACAACTGCACAAATCTCAAATCTTTGATGCCAAAATTTAAAATGAGACAGCTCTTTTACCATATATACTTTATTTCAAAATAGGCCCCCAGGTATATTAACAGGCATAATTGCTCAAAGAATTTACTTGCTTCTTCTCTTTCTTAAAAGAATAAAATAAACTACAAAAATGAAATTTAGGAAATAAAGAACAATTTATAAGTATCCAACTCAACCAACAGACAATTAGAAGACTGCATGTTTTATTCCTGGAAACCTTAAAAAAAAAAAAATACAGAATTCTCTCTGCTCAAGTAGACAAATGAGTTTGGCTATATAATCTTTTTCTTAAGATTTATTTATTTATTTGCAAGAGACAGATAGGAAAGGGAGGGAGCACGTGGGGTTGGGGCAGAGAGAGAGGGAGAAAGTTCCAAGCAGAGCACAGAACCAGAAATGAGCCTCAATCCCAGGACCCTGAGATCATGACCAGAACCGACCAGAAGGGAAACTGAAAGCTGGAAGCTCAACCAATTGCGGCCACCCAGACGCCCCTGGCTATATGATCTTTGGACATCACTTCTCACTCCACAGTCTATATAAACTGCTTCAAATAGGCTTCTTTCACTTTCTTTACAAAACTGAATTTATCAGAAAGTAGAAATGTTATAAAACATCTATTTTATAGAAATATCTGTAAAATAAGAAATCATCATTCATGTGAACTTTCATGATCATTCTTGGCATAAAGATTGAGACAAATTGTGAAAAGTCAAATTCTATTTGACACACCAAGCCCCAAACTTTCTGTTTCCCAGATAGCTTTTATGATTATAGATCACAGGATAATACAAAAGCAGCAAGAATGCCATATACGCAATATCATCTTTAAGCTGGGTTAAAGTTAAGTAAAATTTTACACTGAAGCAACATATATAAAAGTGAGTTATAAACTGTAAATATATGTACTATATAATCAAATTTCTGCAGAGTAGAAGAGAAATGTAAATGGATGCTTTATTTCTCCAACTATGAATAACAATAATCATTTTTTGTAAAGTAAAGCTAAAAATGACAAATTTTTGAAAGAAGGAAAAGCAGTACACAGTACACTGAAAAAGCAAATATATTTTTTCCAGCCATACTATTCAGAAAAATGTAATAAAATTAAAACCTGTTTTTGAAAATGTAAACAAGGCACAGAAATAAAAAAGAAAATGTGCAAACCCATTGTTAAACCCTTTCGTTGATTCTAAGCTCCTTTCCAATCAACTAAGATGATGCTATTAAAGTGTTTTTGAGGGGGAAGAACATATGGAGAAGAAAGGATAGCTCACTCTACTCTTCCCTGGGAAATGAAGCTGAAAAAGGTAATAGAGCCATAGTCTCAGGACTCATGTGGGCAGCAACGGCCAATGCTGAAGTCCAAATTGTCCATGTACTGTCTGGACTTTTGCCAAGGCATGGAGGCAATTTGTGATAACCAATGAATATCCCAATGGGCAATGAACCAAATGCAAAAGACACAATAACTCTATTTTATGAGGAGAATGGGATTCAAAGACAAAATGACTTTTCCCACCTGGTGCAAATAAATAAATATTAGTCTGGTACACTAAAGGGATTCAAAAGGGTGATTATAAAATATACCTTTAGAGACATTTCTTTTCCAATTTATTCTAAATGCTACTTTAATTTTTAAAACTCTCACAACATATAAAAATATTATTTTCCATTTAACAAAAGTCACAATTACAAATAGGGTGGTCCTTATTTTATTAGTTATTTAATCCAATTACTTATCAACAATGGCTATGAGGGGAGAAATTCTCCACAACACACGGAACTTTTATACTAGCACAATCAAGGAATACAGAACAACCACCATTTTAACTTCTATCCTGAGACTTTTATACTCCTTGGGAAAACAACTTGCTTTACACGACATGATTTTATTATAATACAACTTTATTTTCAACTACATCTTTCATATTATAAAATGCTTAACAAAGTTAAATAATACAATTACAGAGAAAGCAATAACAGTGGAAAAGAGAAATTAAGAGGTATAGACAAGGGAGAACATATGTTTTCTACTGAGATTTGAAGTGAGATGGGGAGTCGATGAGGCGGAGAGAAGCAGGATGGCAGGAACTGCGGCGGAGGAGATGGCTCCTGCTCCTGCTCCAGTACAGGAAAGTGGAGGAAGGAAACGGACTTTTCTTAAAATAAACAAAAGGAGGCGATCAGAATGAACATGAACAGAACCAGGACCATGGCCAGGCCAGGTTCGCGGTGGGATGAAAGAACCTAGAGACAAGCTTAAAACTCCAACTTAAACTGAAAAGATAGAAGGAAAGAAAAAAGGACATGCAAAAAGGCACAGCCAGATACTGAAGTCACCACACAGTCCTGTTGCAGAAGAGCCCACAGAGATAAGCCAATGAAGTAATGGGGAAAGACTAGGGTCTGGGCAGCTCAGCGGCCTCACACTTAAATGTAACAGAGTGCATAATGTGGTAGGAAATCAAGATAAAAAGGCCAAACTCAGTAATGTTATCATTTCTGAATCCTGCTGAAACTGATCAACACTATTTTGAGAAAGGACTCTTCTGGACAAGTCTAGAATCCAGACATCAGTGAATGGAGGAAAATATCAATCAAGAAGAGGGAAATTATATTTGAATTAAGTGCAGCAGCTGCCACTCATTCCCAGCCCTCTTTCCTGGCCTGCCCCCCTATGCTTCTAGGCCACCATGGGCTCTTCTATATTCTTCTGCCTGTCTGGTAACTGCCTGATAACCTCTCCTCCCTGCACCTTCTTTATTCTCAAATATATAGAAGTACCATTAAGAGAAGGCTGTCTTTTGATGAAATGATACCCAAGAATGTTCCACCTACCTTGGCACATCTCCCTCTCCCTTGCATTTCCACACTCCCCATCTTTGCTGTAGAACATCTGCCCTGCCCCAACCGCACACCTCACACACCTCAGCATCTCCAAGTCTTCCACTGAGGCTGGGCTGCTCTGGAATGCCCTGTTCTTCCCTGCTTGGCAGCCTCTTACTCATCCGTTAAGGTCAGGTACAGACTTGGTCTATCACTCACTTTTTCTCTGCTCTTACATTTTTGTGTGCCATTTCTTACATGGTGAGAGATTTCCTTCTACCCCAACACACTATGAATTCCTCAAATTCAGAGAATGTGACTTACTCATAACTACAGGACTCCGCGCTTAGCACGTCCCAAGATAAGTGAAATAAGCATTTGTTCTGCTTTTTGAAGGTGGGCAGAGAAGATGGCGAGACAGAATTAAAATAAACACAGAAATGAAACCAGGGACTCTTCATGATAAGAACCCAAGGACCGAAAAATGAAGCAAAAAAAGTTCTGTATCTTGATACAGAGCAAAAGAGGGGGAAAATGGATAATAAAAACCGAATCACAATAGGTAAGAATCAAATGTATGACCTTCTTTGAAGCCATCCAATAAGGAATAGTATACATATTGAAATTTTACTGTTCAAAGAGAATGTAAAAAAGTAGTAACCTCTGTTAGTACAAAAGCAGCCCCTGAACACATAAAAGAGACTTGACCTTGGCTACAAAGAAAGTCTGATTGAAATTAAAGAAAGATTCATGAAAGAGATGATTGGAGAGGTAAAAGGAAACTATTTTCTCAAATACAATGAATTTTTTTTAACACTCCAAATCTGCGTTAAGACCACAGAATGATTAAGAAGAACTAGAAAAACTATGAGTGGAAAAGAAGTTCTTAGAAAAAGTGATAACCTAGGAACAAGAGGGCAGAGACAAGTCCAGGAACACCATAATAAAAGAGCCAGGTTGATGCTATTCTGGTATTAGATGAGCTAGGGAGGAGCAAAGGTCAAGTGCTAGCAAAGCAGCCCTTTTTTCTTCACCATAATTATTTACATTTCAATGTATTATATTAAAATAATGTACGGGTGTCAGATAGGAGACTACTGGACTACTGAGGATGGAATATTACTACTTTACATGCCTCTCTCTTCCTCTAAGTAAATTCTCCTCCAATTGAAACATTTTTATTATAATTACAGTTTTTATTCAACAAGGCCCCAATATAGAATAAACATGCAAGTTCTTAACTGAACCAAGTGTATGGACAGGGAAAATAGAGCTTCCTAGCCAACTTCAAAAGTTTTTTGAAAATCCAGGTAAGTAGAGCAAAAGAAGGGAGGGGAATCACTTGGGAACAAAAAACCTAAAGGCTGAGGGAAAATCCTGAAAACCAAGAAAGACAAACAGTACTTCTTTCTCTTCCAGGAATCGAAGCAGGACTTAAAAATACAAAAAGGATGGCAACAGTGGGCATTTCAGAACATTGCCTGAATTAATGAACAAATGGTGAGGACCACGTAAGGAGTGCCCAAGAAGTCAAACCAGGAACAAACTTGTCAGAACACAAGGGAGAAGATTTAGACTCAATTTAACCTAGATACTGATAATGGTTAGTTCTCTCCCTCTTTCTTTGCTAAACTTTAACAAGCATATCTCACCTTATGAAATATTTCATGAGCATACTTTAGTAGAGAAAGAAACGAATCAAGGAGCCAATGTTTTCTTTTTGTTTTAAAAAACAGAGCTGTAGGGACAGATGTTTGGTGATTTAATACAATGGACCTCAAAACCCTCTTCCTGATGAAAGTGCTAGCTCACAAAATGACAGGAAGGACTTGTTTCTAATAACACACATATGATATATAAAGTAACTTGGATAAGATGCCACCATGCTATATTCTCTGTATTTCACCTTTTCTTCCCTTGTTAATGATGGGTAAGAATACATCATTCGAATGGGAAGAATTGTGAATTCAGAATAACTCCAAACCTTTGGCTGATATATAATATATATTTAACTAAACACTAAAATATTAGGGATAGTTGGCTAAGGGCAATTCTAATGGACTCACTGAAGAGAGAAAAAAATATCTCTAGCCACTAAAACCATAAAGTATATTGAATTTACTTTATTCAAATACTAACTATACATTTTTATACAGTAAAATAAAGAGCTTTTACTTACAGAAATATATTACATTTAGCCTTCCTAACAAAAATCCAACTACAAGATCATAGGTATGTCACTGCTAACCATTTGTGCTAAAAGAGCAATTAACTAAAATAGTGTAATACTATTAAATTTAGTGTGTAATTTACATTCCAAAAAAATGTACTCCATTTTAAGTGTGCAGTATAATGAGTTTCCAAAGACATATACCAATGTAACCAATTCCAGAATCTAAATATAGAATGTTTCCATCAACCCCAAAGGTTCATTGCTGCTCCCTCCCAATCACCAAACCACTTCCTGTACCAGATAAAAAATAATTTGGTTCCCATTGCTATAACCCAGATTGCCCTTTATTCTTGAGTTACATGTAAGTGAAATAATATGTGTGTATTCTTTTGTGTTTAGGTTATTCTGCACAGCCTATCTTTAGATTGATCCCTGTTACATATATCAGTAGTTTGTTCCTTTTTACTGAAGAATCATAACCATTATGTGGACATATCCACTCACCTGTTGATAAAAATTTCGGTTGTTTCTTGTGCCAAAGTGTTTCTAAAATGGCTGCCAACATTTTACATTTCTACCAGTAATATATGAGACTTCTAGTTGTTCCACATCCTCATCAATAATCAATGTTGTCAGTCTTCAGCCATTCCAGGAGGTGGGTGGTAAATATCTTGTTTTAAATTTGCATTTCTCAATTGACTAGTAATGATGTGGAGCATTTTTTCACATCTTTATTTGCCATTTGTATCTTCTTTAGTGAAATGTCTATTTTGCCCATTTTTCAGAATCAGGTTTTTTTGTTTTCATATTATTGAGTTGTAAGAGTTCTTTGTACATTCTAGATATAAGTTTTTTATCAGATATATATTTTGCAAATATTTTCTCCCAGTCTGTGCCTGGTTTCTCATCTATTTGATAATATCTTTTAAAGAGAAAATGTTTCAATTTTTATTAAGTCCAATTCATCATCTTTTCCCTTTTATGGCATATTTTTGTGAATCCTTGCAAACATTTTACTTCAGAGCAATGTCAACTATAATTTCAAAAATTCTAGAACAGATAGTATTTAATACCTTAAACCTGGGAACAGTTAATTGCACATTAGTGAAATTTTAAGATGATACCAAACTGGATGCCTCAAACGCTCCTGGTGGGAATGCAAAAATCGTATAGTCACTTGGGAAAACTTTGTCAGTTTATTATAAAGCTCAACATACTCTTACTAAACCATTTAGCAATTCCACTCCTACATTTTTTATCCAAGAGCACTGAAAACCTATTTTCAAACAAAAACCTGTACACAAATATTTATGTATTTATTCATTATCACTCCAATCTGGAAACACGAAAGATGTCCTTCAACAGGTGAAAGAATAAACCACCATACATCCATACAATGAAATATTACTCAGTAATAAAACAGAATGAACCACTGATTCAGCAAATAGCACAGATGAACCTTAAAATGATTTTGTAAGTGAAAGAAGCTATACCAAAAGCTACATATTGTAGAACTTCATTTATAGGATATTCTGGAAAAGGCAAAACTATAGGGAAGGGAAACAGATCAGTGATTGTGAGTGAGATAGAGGAAAAGATAGGTTGCCTCCATGACTAAATGGGCCCACACTAAGGAATTCCTTGGGTGATAGAACTGTTCTGTATGCTTTTGATTTCAGTCTTTGTTTGGGACCAAAACAAAGTCAAGTTGAAGATTTAATATCTTCATATTGGCTTATATCATGGGGGTCCTATTTATTAGTCTGTTCTCGACCAGCACACTCTGAAAGATACCTCTTAGTTGACATGTCCTGCCCATTTTTGTGTCCAGGACAAAGCCCAGTCACAGAGGCCCTTCCACTCACCTGGCTTTAGGGAGCTCCCTGTCTAGAGGAGAGAACATGAAGTGACCCTCATGACTTCACATAGAAACCCAGCCAGGAACAAATCAGCCAACACAGATCTGTATTTGTATGTAGAAAAAGAATTACCTATCTTAAAAATAAGGAAACAGTTTGAGCCATTAGAGCAAATGGTCTCCAATAAAAGTGAGTGAATAGGAGGATAGTTTTAAAATTATAATTGTTATCTTTAGTGTGAATTAATAGAGCATAGGATTCACATAACATGGAGAAACTAATTTAAAAAAATTTTAAGGTCTTTGACATTAAAAATACAGTAGCCAAATTCAAAATTTAAATGAAAAAAAGTGTAAGTAACTTAGAAGACAGATGCAAGAAACCTACTGCCTATATAAAATCAATGTGAAAGACTGAAGCTGAAGGAAAGTTAAGGAAATGCTAAAAGTTAATGTACTATTTCAGGAATTCTAAAGAAAAAAACTGACTCAAACTCTTATTCACTTAGAAAAATAAACAATACAATGAAAAATATTTCTGGACATGCAAACATACTTCCTGTAACTCTTCTTAAAAAATATTCAAGACCATATTCCAGTCAAAAACCAAAGAAAGGAAAGTAAATATTTTTAAAAGGGAAAGATGCAATATTCAAGTAACTAGTGACCTGAAGTCAAATTTAAATCTTTACAGACACAGTATTGGTGAAGATGAAAAGGATGGTTAAGGGCAAAAACACAAGTAATATAAAAAAGAAATCAAATCAATAAAACTAAGAATGTAGGGAAAGCAAGGAGTCACAGCCTCACATTACTAAATGGAGGTATAAGGGAACAGTTACAGATGATTTTAGAATTTCTGAACTTGTAAGGGAAAGAAAAAAAGGTAAAAAGGTAAATATTTACCTTTTTTTAAATTTTCCTATTAAAAGATAAAGTCTTTGGACAAGGGATCTTTGTAATGAAAATGTTCTGTATTTTGACTATGGTGGTAGTCACAAGATCTACATAAAATTGCTGAGAATTAAATGCAAACACACACAAGTGCATGTAAAAGTCATGAAATCTGGACAAGGTCTATAGATTGTACCAATGTCAATTTCCTGGGTATAATACTGTACTATAATTATGCAAAACGTTACCACAGTTGGTAACTAGATGAAGTATACATAGGACTTCTCTGTATTATCTTTTATAATTGCATGTGAATCTATAATTATCTTTTTTTTTTTTTCCAGAGGGAGGGCACAGAGCCCAGTGTGAGGCTTGATCTCATGACCCTGAGATCAGGACCTAAGCTGAAATCCTGAGATCAAAAGTCGGACGCTTACCAGACTGAGCCACCTAGGCACCCCCTATAATGATCTTTCTTAAAAAAAGTTTAAAAATGCAAGAAAATAAACGAACTTTAATATTAGGAGGAGGGAAGACTAGGGAGAGAAATAAAAGTCAGCTATATGATGTTTGATGTTTAAAAGAGGCAAGTAAAGCAAAATGATGTGGAAAAACTAAACATACGAGGAATAAGGATCTGGCACACAGAAAACTGACAGGGATGGCAATAGTAATATCAGACAGTGTAGACGCCAAGGTAAAAATCATTAAACAGGGGCGCCTGGGTGGCTCAGTGGGTTAAAGCCTCTGCCTTCGGCTCAGGTCATGTTCCCAGGGCCCTGGGATCGAGCCCCGCATCGAGCTCTCTGCTCAGTTGGGGGCCTGCTTCCCCTTCTCTCTCTGCTTGTCTCTCTGCCTACTTGTGATCTCTGTCTGTCGAATAAATAAATAAAATCTTTTAAAAATCATTAAACAAGGCAAAAGGGATATTTTATATTTTGTAAGATGAAAATGCAAACAATTACACACAGGATGAATTCAACCAAATTCAGAGTCACAGTAGAAAACCAATCTATTTTGCTTACTGATTTGTCAATTTTGAGGGAAAAAAGTAATATAGTATGATTAATGTGTCAGGAAAAACAACAGGGAAAGAATGGCTTATCAAAAAAAAAAAAAATGTTTTAGAGAGATACCACCTCACACCAGTCAGAATGCCTAAAATTAACCAGTCAGGAAATGACAGATGCTAGCGAGGATGCAGAGAAAAGGGAACCCTCCTACACTGTTGGTGGGAATGCAAGCTGGTGCAACCACTCTGGAAAACAGCATGGAGGTTCCTCAAAAAGTTGAAAATAGAGCTACCCAGCAATCGCACTACTAGGTATTTACCCTAAAGATACAAATGTAGTGATCCAAAGGGGCACGTGCACATGAATGTTTATAGCAGCAATGTCCACAATAGCCAAACTATGGAAAGAACCTAGATGGCCATCAACAGATGAATGGATTAAGAAGATATGATATATATACACAATGCAATACTATGCGGCCATCAAAAGAAATGAAATCTTGCCATTTGCGATGACCTGGATGGAACTAGAGGTTATTACGCCGAGTGAAATAAGTCAATCAGAGAAAGACAATTATCGTATGATCTCCCTGGTATGAGGAAGTTGAGAGGCAACGTGGGGGTTTGGGGGTAGGAAAGGAATAAATGAAACAAGATCGGATCAGGAGGGAGACAAACTCTTAATCTCACAAAACAAACTAAGGGTTGCCAGGAAGAGGGGGTTAGGAAGAGGGTGGTTGGGTTATGGTCACTGGGGAAGGTATGTGCTATGGTGAGTGCTGTGAAGTGTGTAAACCTGGCAATTCACAGACCAGTACCCCTGGGGCTGATAATACATTATATGTTAATTAAAAAATTAAAAATTATTTTAAAAAATTTAAAAATGTTTCAGAAAAATGTTTAGATATTTAGAAAAATAAATTTGGAATATTATCATAGCAACCATTCTTCATCTAAATTAATGATACAAAATATCCAATTAGGGGAATTTGTACAAAGTATTTTAATAATCTTGGGGTAGAAACTTAGCAATCATAAAGGCAGAGAATAATAGAACTGACAACATAAGTGTTATAAAAATTTCTGTAAAGCAAAATTTCCCAGAAAAAGCATTAAAGGAATGCACTAAGAAAAAAATATACTATCAAATGGTGTGCCAAGTCACTAGTAGCCACTACATGTAAAGAGCTATTACAAACCAGTAAGACAAAGAGAAACACTTCAGCAGAAAACTAAGTAGATGATGAACATGTAAGTTACAAAAGATGCAAATGACCTTAATTTACAGATATTTAACTCCATCAATAAACAAGATGCAAAATTAAAACAGTAAAAAAAAAAAACAGCATTTTTCATCCATAAAATTACTAAAATGTAAAGAATGACTGTATCACCTCGATATAATTCTTCACAGGTCTCTCATGTTTCTGCATGTCTTGTAAGTGGGGCACTGATAGCCTTTGTTCCAGACTATCTTTTCAAGGAGGTCTATATTTAGCAAACATCAATGGTAGATAAAGTGAGGTTTCCCTTTGGAGAAGAGGGCAGGTCTGTTTATTATCCAGCATAATAAATATAATGCCTCTCCCTAGGACAAAGTTTAGGTGAGTTTATTTGCAGCCCATTATGGAAGATTTGGGTTCCCTAAACTCAGGGTTCCTGTCCTGTAATGAATCTACGGTGTGTGCTTGAGTCATCTCATCCTTACCACATCACCCAGCAGAAAGTGGGGTTCAAGGAAGCAGCACAAGAAAATGAGGATACTCTGGCTACTGTTGTTGCTGTGCCTTGTCTCTGGCCCTGGAGTCTCATGTCTTTTGCCAGTATACATGAAACTGTTGCCTTGCTAGTAGGGTAAAATCTCAAGATCTGTGACAATCCATGGCAATGATACGGCAGCAACAGCATTCTTACAGTGTATAAATTGACTCTTCCAATACCTTTTCAAGAGCAAGATGGCACAATCTATCATAATTTAAAATGTAGGTAGCCTTTGACCTAGCAATTGCTTGTTTAAGCATTTACACTGAGGAAATAAACAAATGTGCTAAAATACACATACAAAATGAATAACAGAAATAAATTTCTATTCTGTAACAGAAATATATTTGAAATAGCTTAAATTTCTATTCTGCAATAGAAATAAATCTGAAACCGCTTAAATATCAACAGGGAATGAGTTAAATAAATTTTAGGTTATTTCTCACTGAAATACCAGAAAGACTTTCAAAAGATAATATTACATGCGCTGTCACAGAAAGATGTTCATCAATTATTACTAACTGGAAGTTATAGAAAATTCTATATAGTACACTGCCATTTATGAAGCAAATATACACTGATGTACACTGATACACATGTATTTTTAGTGTCTGGAAGAACAAATGATTAATGATGATCCCTGGGAAATGGGGTTATAGACCAGGTGGGCATATTACACTTTCATTTTCTCCTTTAGCTACTTCTGTATTACTTGAAATTTTTTTTGAAGAATGTAGATATCTTTTTTATAATCTAATAAAGTTTCTAAGCATCTATAATGGCAGCACTTGAAAATTCATTACATTTAAGATATCCAGTTGCAATGGTGAAGTAGAAATGGACAGGGGGCTCTCCTGGGTTTCACTTCTATGGGCACTTAGAAACAAGGTACAGAAAGTCCTGAGTCATAGCTGAGGAAAAACACACTACGCTTACTAATAACACAATCCAAAGTTAAAGGGCATGCAGATTTTGAACAGCTGCTTTTCTATGTACAACTCTGAGGAGCAACTCTACATGGCAGATTCTGAGGTACCAAGAGAAGGGATTTATTTAGCAATGGTTAATGAATCAACGCACCATGAAATAGGTTAGAAAAAATAATAATTTCAAGAATAGACAAGAAACTTCAAAGGGGTAGGAGGAGGCGAGTGGTCAGGACACCTGGGTGGCTTAGTCGGTTGAGCATTCTACTCTTGATTTTGGCGCAGGTCATGATCTCAGGGTTTGGGGACAGAGGCCCTGCTCTGCAGGTTCGGCTCTGTGCTCATTGCAGAGTCTGCTTGAACCTTCTCTCTCCTCCTCCCTCTGCCCCTCCCCACTGCTGGCATTCTCTCTAAATAAATAAATAAATAAAATCTTTTAAAATAAATAGAAAGATAGAAGGGGGTAAGGAAATCAATTTAACCCCATTAAGTGGGGTTTAGTGATCTACGACATACCAGATACTGTTTGAATCAACAGACATTCAACACATTATAAAACTAGAGTAAGAAAAGCAGCATGGTATCAGCACAAGAAGCCAGAGATCACTGACGAGCAGTTCAGAAAACGTCCTTACCATACACAAGAATCAGGACCTTGGATAAATAGAGTATTTGCTATCGGTAGGGAAAAACAGAATCCAACAAATGATGATGGGGTCAGTGGCTAATAATTTTGGGTGGGGGGAAGCACCTTACTTCATTTCTCACACTAAAATATACTTAAGATAGGTTAAAGACTTTTGGATGAAGACTAAGATCATTAAAAGCACCAAAAGAAAACAGGTGGATATATATTACAGTTCATGTGGCAAAAAGTCTGAGAGGACATCAAAGTTAGCTACGCAAAGTTAAGACAGAATGTTGATCACAGGAAAATCATGATGATGAGGCAGTAGTTAACAATATTTTAAAATGCCATGTACACAGTACTACAAGTGCATTTACTCGATCACAGCATTATAAAGAAGAAATTAACCATTTTCCATAGAGATGACCTCTCCGATTTTCAAGTCAGTAACAGAAGAGAAGCGCGGGATATTGCAGGATTCAGAAAAGCCAAAATTTGAGACAGTTTAAAAAGTTGATACTCAAAAGAGATATGAAAAGAAGGATCCAATTCAATGAGCAGTTAGAGACTGCCTACCACAGAGTGATGCACGTTGCCACGAGGAAGACAAGTGTGCTCTTTCCCCAGTAACTGAGTATCGAACAAAGAACTGTTGGATAGTTGATGTATTAAGAAAACCTCCCTTGGGGCGCCTGGGTGGCCCAGTGGGTTAAGCCGCTGCCTTCGGCTCAGGTCATGATCTCAGGGTCCTGGGATCGAGTCCCGCATCGGGCTCTCTGCTCAGCAGGGAGCCTGCTTCCTCCTCTCTCTCTCTGCCTATCTCTCTGCCTGCTTGTGATTTCTCTCTGTCAAACAAATAAATAAAATCTTTAAAAAAAAAAAGAAAACCTCCCTTTACTTAACCAACAGGTATAATATATAGTACAGAACTACAGAGGCATCAAGAGAGCTTTTTAAGGATAAAATGTGCCTGAAATCAAGGACTGCAAGCCAGGAAGCAGTAAAGGCAGCTTGTGTCCTCAAACGAATTGGAACAAACAAGATCACCACGCATGGTGTTGAACCCTCCAGGGCAAAAGGCCAACGCCTCTACCTGACCACGGGTTTATATCACCTTGACTTTCTATTTATTCGTATCTTTCAATGAGTGACTGCATCCCGAGGCTATGTGGCAATAAACCTTTGGGAACCATCTAGACAATCCAAAACCACCCCCACTGTAAGCATGTTGACCAGGAGGCCACGGGGATCGTCACCATCAACACTACACTCTAAGGGCACCCTTAAACACAGAGGCCAAGGTTGCTGCCGGTATCCTGTTGCAGTCCTGAAGTCATGGGCCTGGTCAGTTAAACACCAACGATGCCAGGGGAAACCAAGGCGACACGCACAGGAGCAACAAGTACACAGGCGGGCAGGTGGCCGACGCGGGACTGCGGGGTCAGCACGGCCGGCTGACAGCGCGATGTAAACAACCCCGGGCAGGGTGGACGCCGGGACAACGCTTCACGCCGTGCAGAGTGGGACAGAGAAGCAGCACCCAAGGCACGTAAGCCGCTCGCAGGTGCCCAGCAAGCTCCGATAGCGCGGCGCGGGCTTCGGGGGGAGGGGCGACCGGTGGGGAACCTCCGCCCCGCGCCCAGGCTCCCCCAAGCACGGCGCTCCGCCCCGGCCCGGCCCCGCCCCAGCGCCGAAGGAGGGAGACGGAGACCCGCAGGAGGAAAAAGTAAAGGAAGGGCCGTACCCTGCAGGGTCCGGGAGAGGTGCACGCCGTGGGGCTCACCACCGACCCAGGCGGCACCGGGAGACGCCGGCGCGGGGGCGGCTCCCAGAGTCCCGCGCTGCGGCGCGCCTGCGGCGAGGCCGGCCCAGCGCGACCCGGAAGGAACACGCAAAGACCGCGAGGAGGGGCGGGGCCGAGCCAGGGGAGGGGCGGGGCCAGAGGGGAGGCGGAGCGCCGCTCTCGCTGGAGTCCGGCGCTCAGCGGAGGGGAGGAGCTTCCTACTGACTTCCCAGCCCCAGTCGTGCCCTACAAATTGCCCAGTTACTGCCCAGCGGGCAGTGGTTGAAATCCACTGCGGGAATAATCCGTTCCTCGCACCAGCCTGCCATCTGTAGCGTAGTCCTGCTAGGGCTTTTGCTGTCCAGAGTTGGTGGGTCAGGTAATGCATAGGGATTATGGGTGATAAGGTCCTCAGAGCAAAAGTGGAAAATAAATTCTAGGTGCTTTAGAGGCGTAATTCACGGAGTTTGCAAACGTCTTCTGCTCCAGATACAAACCGTCCTGCAAAGTCATTTCCCTCATGTATGGAAACCGTGGCCTTGATCCCTCATGAAACAGATGCTCTCATGTCTCCCTTACTCAGTTACTTTTATTTATTTTCAGTAGATACAATATCAACTTTTTAAAGTTTGCATTATACTGATCTCATTACAAGATTGCTAATGAAATGGAAAAACATTGAATAATGAAGAGACGTTAACACATTACTTGTTACCTAGTTGCCCCTAAAGAGGAAAATAATAAAAATATTTATAAATTATATATATGAACTGAACTGATACATGATGTGCAATAAAAATGTTATGCAAAACTAGATACTTATAAAAAGAATGTAATGTGCAGCATAAATTGCATGCAAAACTGGACATTTTAAAGCAGTTTGGTTGTTTTCTTTTTTTTTTTTTCAAGATTTTTTTTAAGAATAATTTGAGAGACCGAGAGAGAGAGAGAGCGAGAGCGCACAAGTGGAGGGGTAAGGGTCAGAGGGAAAGAGAGAAGCAGGCTCTCCACTGAGCAGGGAGCCTGATCCGGGGCTCGATCCCAGGATTCTGGGATCATGACCCGAATGGAAGACAGATGCTTGACCCACTGAGCCATCCCGGCATCTCCAAAACTGGACATTTTAAAAAGGACTTGAAGCTTAATCCTCAATTTCCCTTGAGAGTGGGCACCTTAGTGAGTTGCTTCCAGAGAACATGGAAGGGAGGAAAAAGTAGCTTTATTGTGGAGAAACCTGGTAAACACTACATTGGCCAGATAAAAGTTAACACCATCAGTGACAAACAAAGTTGATAGCATGCACCCTGATAATGGTGTGATGAGAAAGACACTTCATAATTATCTTTCTCAAAACCCATAAACCTAGTCTGACCTTGAGACAACATTAGAAAACCCGGAAAAACCTACAAAATACCTGAACAAACTGTCTAGCTAATGGAAAAAATAGAACAAAACAAATAAAGAAAAACTGAGAAATTGTCACAGACCTGATGCGAACTTGGGTGTTAGGACCACTAAATGTAACATGATATTTTGAATGGGATCCTCAAATGTGAAGTGGATGTTAGTGGGAAAACTAGTGAAATAGGAATGGAATTTAGTTAGCAGTGGTATACTAATGTTGGTGTCTATTACAATATATGATGTTAAGAAATAAGGGGCAAATGGATGAATGGTATATAGAACCTTCTGTACCACCACTGTGACTTTTTGCAAATCCCAAGTCTATTCTAAAATCAAAAGTGAATTACAACTAAATTAATTTATTAATACGTAAATAAAACCTGCTCTTATGATTGCCTGATTTTATGGGTTGATGCCTTTAGGGCACTGAGACTCAGGCTAACTAAAAAAAATTTTCTCATTTCTAATTTTTGAAATAAATAATTTTGAAATAATTTTTTTCTTAAGGTATAAATATAGTCAGAAAAGAACACAAAATATGAATGTAGAGTTTGATGAAAAGTAAACACACCCATGTATTCACCACTTAGATCAAAACATAGATAATTACTAGCACTCAGAAGCCCCACACTTATTTTCTTAAAACTCTATCTTTCACTCCCCACCAAAAGTAACCATTTCTCTGACTTCTAATACCAGAGTGGTTCTTGCTTTTACATAGTTGGATTCATACATTACAATCTGGCTTCTTTCTCTCAACATTAGGTCTGTGAGAGCTGTTCATGCTGTTGAGTGTAGTGGTAGTTTCTAGAGTTTCTAACGTATAAATACACTGTAACTTATTTATTCTACTCCTGATGGACACTGAGCTGTTTTTTGTTTTGATTATTATAGACAGTGCTGTTAAGAACATTCTTGTTCATATGTTTTGTTGCATATCTTTTGAATGCCCCCCCTCCATACCTTTTCATCTCCTTGGTGAATAGACATAATAGTTGAGATAAAGCAGTTGGTGCTATTATTTATTTTGTTTAGTGTTTTGGTTTAGTTTTTTTTTTTAAGATACTTAAAAGTGCTTCTTGGAAAGTGTGTAAGGTTTTTTTTTTAATTTTTAATTTTTTATAAACATATAATATATTTTTATCCCCAGGGGTACAGGTCTGTAAATCACCATGTTCACACAGAAAGTGTGTAAGTTTATATTTAAGGAAAGGGAAAGACTAGGGCAAAGTTCCATTTCTGTGACTAGACTGAATTTTGGTCATCATTGCTCAATCTACCCTCCCTCCAACCTTTTCATCTCAAGTGTCATAGCATTGCCATGCTTCATTTACTGAGCAGAAGAGCCAAGTGGGGCCAAGGAAAAAGGGCGATACTTATCACTTAGTGATGGTGCTGATTTAATGGGTGAACTAATGCCTCGTTATTAAATGGAATGTTGTTTGGAGCTGAATAGCATCCCACGCTGTAACAGCGCTATTACAAATAAAGAAAGTCCCAACAAAGCTTAATTGTGCATAAAGAACCAGCTCAGCAAGCTGGTTATGATCCATTCTATGTTCGCTTCAAAAGTTACAATGTTCTACTTAGATGGGGAGGCGGACAAAGAAGGACCAGGTTCAAAACTCTTCTTTGTCTCTAATTCTTAAAACACTCACCATTATACCCTCCACTGTTTTCAAGTGATTTGTCTTTATCTTAAAATGAAATGTGTACCAATTATAAACTTTCAGTCATATGCATGACAATAAGACACTATATTGGAGGTGAAGCTAGCGTATGCTCTTTACACGGCAGAGAGGACCAAAAATATCTTCACCATGACTCCGTTAGGTTTCCTATCATTGGTTCCCAAGTAAAGTCTTCTGTCAAGTCAAGATCTCTCAGAAAATGCAACTCTGTACCTTTCTGCATAACTCAGCCAAAATAATTAGCCTCATTGTGAAATCTTAAGTTAACTAGTTTGTTGAAAAGTGGCTTACCATCAATAATATTAGTCCAAGGGGGCACCTGGGTGGCTCAGTAGATTAAGCCACTGCCTTCGGCTCAGGTCATGATCTCAGGGTCCTGGGATTGAGACCCACATCGGGCTCTTTGCTCAGCGGGGAGCCTGCTTCTCTCTCTCTCTCTCTGCCTGCCTCTCTGCCTACTTGTGATCTCTCTCTGTGAAATAAATAAATAAAATCTTTAAAAAAACATAATGTAAGTCCAAGGTTTTAATATCCCAGTGGCCAAGGAGCATGAATAAGAGCCAATAGGAGTGATCTCTTGGTACACTTTTTTGAACCTCTTAGGGTCTATAACACGTTCTATTTTAATATTAATCTACCATGACATTCACCTAGAAACAGTCACAGCCCTAACTGTGAAACAAAATAACACTTCTAAGCCAAAAGTCCACCCCAAATTCATGTAATCCCAACGCCTGTATTACTGATGGAGAAACTAAGGCTCGGAGAGATTGACTTCTCCAAATCATACTGTCAGACTCTCAATGACACCTGGTTCTCTGGCTTTACATCCAGAGGGTTCTTTTTTTTTAAAAAAAAAAATATCATATTACTTTCTGATTTAACAGAAACTTAGCTAGTCTTATTACCATAACCTTGAAGTACCCTGAATACAGTAGAAGAAAATCGAACTTGGGAGTAGGAAGACCTGTCTATCCAGCTCTGCTATGTAAGTAACTCTGTGATCTTGGATAAGTTACAACTTCTCTGAGCTTGTTCTCCCTTCTGTGAAATGTGCCTAACTCATAGGCACTGGAGGGATTTAAAAGAGAGCATATATGTGAAAGCACTTTGTGAGCTATAAAGTAGTATGCAAATGTATGAATATTATTAATATTTATTAAAACATGTGAAAGATAAGAAATTGAATCTTTCCAGCACAAAATTTCAGAATAGAACTTTCACATTCATTCTAGTCTATTCCTTTCAATTGTCACCAGAGGAGAGAAAAGGCTGGAAAGACTGGGTAATTTTTCCAAAGACTTAGGGCAAGTTGCTGGCAAACCAGGACTTGAATTAGGTCTCCCAATTTGCAGTTTCAATAGACTTCTATTATGTTTGATAAGTGAATACTAACTACAAATCAGCAAGTTGGTTTAAAATAATCTGATAAAATTTTAGACTGAATTTACACAGGCTTAGAAAGGTTATCCTGAAATACTTTTAAAAGTACTTTTAAGATATATTTAAAAAAAAAACTTTTCAAACTCACAATGTCTGTGCTGTTTTGTCTTATATTATTGCTCCTCCTATAGCTTGGATCATTTACTTATTCCTTTTCCTGTAGCTTGGATCATAACTAAGCATTAATAAAACATTGCCTGTGGGGGCACCTGGGTGGCTCAGTCGGTTAAGCCTCTGCTTTCCGATCAGGACCCTGAAGTCCTGGGATTGAGCCCCACATTGAGCCTCACATTGGGCTCTCTGCTCAGTAGGGAGCCTGCTTCCTCCTCTCTCTCTCTCTCTCTGCCTACTTCTCTGCCTACTTGTGATCTCTGTCAAATAAGTAAATAAAATATTTAAAAATAAATAAATAAAATAAATAAAACATTGCCTGTGGTTGGGGCCTGGTGGGTCAGACAGTTAAGCATCTTTGACTCAGGTCATTAACCAAGGGTCCTGGGATCCAGACCTGAGTTGGACGCCCTGCTTGGTGGGGAGTCTGCTTCTCTCTCTCTCTCTCTCTCTCTGGCCCTCCCCCTGCTTGCTATCCTCACTCTCTCTCTCTCCCTCTCTCTTTTTCTCTCAAATAAATAAATATATATCTTAAAACACACACACACACACACACACACACACACACACACACATTGTCGGTGGTTGAAAATAATGTTGGAGAACAACCACCTAGATACAAAGGACAAAACAGACCTCTTCCTGAAGTAACTTCCTGCCCATGCTCCTAGGAGGATGGAAAATGCAGCCACAAAAATGACGCTCATGGGCAGGGTCTCAAGTAAAGCCAATTGAGGCTACAATCTGTTTTCTTCTTACTTTTTCTTTTTTTAAGTGAAGATGCTTTTGAAAGAATTCTTATGCATGTGTGTTAGACAGAACCCTGTGGTCTATTCACAGAGTGACATGGCAATCAATAGAAAAAAAGCAAAGGTTTTCTGTCAACACAAGTAAAACAAATACCTGAGAGTTTCCATATTAATGTTCCATATAATTCAGTCCTTAGTGGAAGATTCGAGAGGACTGGGTCATCCAGATAAACACTCATCATTCACCCATTTATTTGTGCCCTTAACAACAGTGAACGTCCCTTCCCTACTGTAATATAATCTGTGTATTTAAAACAAAGAATGAAAATACCATTTTCCAGGTAGCCCAAATCCTTTGGAATGCAAACAAGTGCATCCTGTTTTTGTTATTGAGCCATAAATATGTTCCCCATTTAGTTAATATGAGTAATCAAATGTATATAGAAAATACAAATGACTCAAGAATTATATATTAAGTATAATTTAAAATGAAATCTTTACAATTGCTGAAACTTTATTGTAAAGCATCCCCAAACCAGTACCCTTTGCTGATGCACTTCTTTGATCCAGCATTTCTGCATCTCCCATGGGTGTTATGTGAAAGAGCAAAGGTAATCTGGCAGAAAGCTCTCTAAAAGCACAGCTTTAAATATCATTCTTTAAGGAGCACCTGAGGCTCAGTTGGTTAAATGGGCTCCCTTCTCAGTGGGGAGTCTACTTTCCCTCTGCCAGTCCCCCACCCCTGCTCCCCTGCTCATGCTCTCTCTCTCTCTCTCTCAAATAAATAAATCTTTATATATATATATATATATATATA
>NC_081561.1:118243688-118435317 GCF_022355385.1 Mustela nigripes
ATATATATATATATATATATATATATATATATATATATAATTTTTGAGATACCCCAACTGTTTGGGGTTTCTTGGTTCTATTCCTCATAGTCCCTTACTGGGAAAAATTCCTCTATTTCAAAGTCATTTAAAAAAGAAACAGAAAATAAATTTACTAATGACTTGCCTCCCCCAGCCCCCACGTTATAAATTGGTAGAAAGTTCCCAAAATTTTGAGAAGAAATTGACTTTTCTTCAATATGTTCTCAGAATGTTACTGAAGACAAAGCTCTCTATTATATACTCTCCTCTAGCTAGTTTTTCCCTTGCTTATCATTTCAGCCTTTAATGGCAAGAGATTTGATTGCTTTCGAGTAGGGGTCTTTTCTTCCAAATCAAATGATTCATAGAGCAAGTCAGTAAGAGAGAAGGGTGAGCAGCCAGGATGGCCTGCTGGCAGCGTTCCTCCTTCCGCCCGCCTCCTGGCCTCCTGCCCCCTGGGAACGCCTCTGGCTGCCAAGACAGCACAAACAACTTGGAGATGGGCCAGACAAGATTTAACGATGGTCAGTTGGGATCGATCTTTTATGGAACTGGGCACTTTATTTACTATTTACTAAGTAGATTGCTATTCATATATTGTTGGACTAGCTTATGGGATGAGATGTCTTGAGCTAATTTCATATTTGTATGTCCTATTTCCCTAATAGTGAATATTTTTCCATAGCCTTTAGTGCAGCTGGAAAACAAGTTTAATGCAATCACTCAGAAGTACCTCTTTAGAGAACAAACACAAGTGTTTGAGATTCAGATGAGTCTATGATCTACTTTCTTTGAAGGTCATATTTTGAAATTGGAAGGAGCCACCTTAATATTTCTATGGGCAATATTAGTATTTTATTCTTCCACTAATAACTGATGTTCATTTAGACTGAGAGTTGGAGTTCACATACAAATTGTGCTTGGTGTTTTTTTCTATTCCAATTTTGTCTGTGCCTCCAACTACAGACAGAATCCAAGCAGGCATTCTTTTATATGGAATACCTGACAAATACAATTTAGGTAAAAATGGTAGAAGTTCTATAGGCCAATACTTCTAAAACTTTAATGTGCAATGGACTATTTCTCAGCCATGAGAAAGGAAGATATTTTTCATTTGTGACAACATGAAAGGGCTTCGAGCACATTATGCTTAGTGAGATGAGTCAAACAGAGAAAGACAAGTACTGTATAATCTCACTTATATATGGAATTTTTTAAAAGTTAAACCTGTAGGGGAAAAAAATATCAAATATTGTTACCAGGGAATGGAGTGGGGAGGATTCAAATGCTGGTGTTCAAGGATACAAACTTGTAACAGGTAGTAAAGAAACCATAGAGATCTAATGCACAGTGTCATGAATATAGATAATAATGTTATACCATAATTATATAATGGGATAAATTTTGCTACATTGACCATCATATTACAATATATAAATGAGCCAAAGCAATACGTTGCACACCTTAAATTCACACAATGTTACATGTCCAATTTATCCAATAAAAAAAAAAACCTTTAATGTGTCTATGAATCTTCTGGAAATCATGTTAAAATGTAATTCTCATTATAGGTGGAGCCCGAGTTCTGAACGAATCACAAGCTCCGAGATGATCTAGATGCTGCTGAACCCTGCAATCCACTTCTGGTAGAAAGCTCTAGGCCATTTCTCTGCGGAGTACTTTATCTCAACGTGAGGGCTTACCATGAGCAGGCACTCATGTTACAAAGCAATACCTCAATGTCAATGGTGACTCGAATAAAGTAAATGGATAGAATCTTGTTGAACATTTGTGTTGACTTCTTTTGATGGCTTTAAATTTCCTTCAGAATAAGGATAAATAATGTATATTCCCTTTCTGTTTTACTGATAGGGCAGATACAAGAGAAAAATCTATGACGTGTTGGCGTAAGTGGGCATCTCTTAAGTCTCAGGAGACTGTGGCAAACCCACCTTGCAAGGTAATTGAGAAAGCCAGCAGCCAATATTAGAATAGTTTGGGGGATAAAATTCTGGCATATACCAACGCTGCATGAGCTTGGCCAATTTCACTTTCTGTAAGTCAAAGTTCTCCACCAGTAGTGTCATGTCTCCAGCTGCTGTTCCGCTCCATTCTGGCTTTGTTTTCACCCAGTTCAAGTGCAGCAGGGAAATAAGGGCATAAGAAAAACATCAGATTTGTTATTCACAGCAACAGCTCCAAGCCCAGACAGCTCCAAAGTAAATCTGAGCAAGGTCTTGCTGTGACTTTGTGACCAAAGACTTAATGTTCTCATACCATTAGTGGGCTCTGGCACTTTATCAAACCTGTGATATTGACTAACTACCAGTAATTGCTGATTTATGGGCAAAGTTTTCTCAGCCTTGTTTTCTTCAGGACTCTAATATACCTTTCTCTTCTGGAAACATGTTGAATCAGTCAGTTCACGTTCTCTGTGAGCTTTGCTGTTGACATATCTAAATAGAGGACATCTTGCCCTTTTACCTATTGCTGTTGAGATGACTTTGTAGGACTTAACTTCTCTTAGCTCTTAAGAAAGAAATCCACACTTCTATGCATTCAGGGAGGGCAATTAACAGAATACAGCATGTGGAAAATAAACATTATCGTTCTATACTTTTTTAAAGCTCTTTACTTAAGCAGGAGAAGACAATGATATAACTACAAGGATTTCTAAAGAACATCTAGTCCCAGATAGCAAATGGGTTTCACTTCCAGTGTCATAGGACATGGCACAGGAATGAGGGCAGATGCGCGCTTGTATCGTCTAATCCAGAATTAGTATCAACCCTAACTTCTAGTCCATGCTTCCCTTCCCTATTTTTTTTCCCCTTTTCTATCTTTCTTTCTTTGTTATCTGGCACTCTCTACCTAGATACAAGTACCAACCAAACCTCAAAATTAGAGCCAAGGAAGAATTAGGGTCATGTCAAGAGCCTAAAACAACTCTGTCAATGTTGCCTCCCTTTCAGACTTCTTCTCCTACCCATTCCATTATTAACCAGCACCTGGGGCCTCCCAGAACCATCTCCACGGCAGGCTGTTTCCTTTACCATTTCCAAAGGAGTCCATGTCGCTATGGGTGCTTTGTGCCTGAAGGATCATGTTACAGCAAACTTTGAACCATGCTATGAAATGTTTATGACTAAGCCACAGCTCACAATAGTTGCACACATAGAAAAATCTCTGGTTTCCAGTTAATTCCTTTTCCAGAATCAAAAACTCCTATCAGGTGCCTCCTTCATCGCTTTTTCCACTTCCTTATTCATCACATACAGCACTGGGAGGGAGGCAGATGTTGGTGAGACCAACCGAGACCTTATCATATCTTGGAGGTGTCCAAGTATAGAAATATATTTTGCCCTGTTTATTTCTAGCTTCAGTAGAGCGCTAATTGCAGCCAAGACGTCTAGAGCTCATTTAGATTTTTCTCTGGTAGTGTGACCTTGGCTGAGTTACTTCACCTTTTTGATATTTTGTCAAGTATGGATAATGGCATCTTCTCTTAAATGTGGTTAATCAAAGAAGATACGCAAAAGAACTTTGCTTTCTCCACAGGAAAGGTTCTAGTCTATATAAATACAAGGAATTATTAAGATACTGATATTTTCAGGCTAAGTTAAGTGTGATTGAATTTTACACCATTAAATGTGCATGTTCAGTGATTTCTTTATTGGTAGGCTGATTCTTAGTATGTTAATGAAGACCTATGTATAGTTTTCTTGATTAACCCATGGCTCAGGACGTGTTACTTCAAACACCAAACAAGATTCAGAGTTTTGAGGCATTGCATCCAATATCTCAATTATTCATTTTAAGAATTAGTGTAAAATTAGCACAGATCCCTGTTCATATGGAAATAGATGGGTATGTTAAATGGAATGCTGTAGCTGGAAAAAGTCTTGCATAATGAAAGGATTAATATTAATATCTTTGAATGGAAGAAGTATATCGCATTATTAGTAAGAAATAATTCATTCATGGTACTTGTCATCTAAACAATTATTTTATGTGGTTTATCTCACTTCCAAAGTTCAAGCTATTCAATCCATCGAGGAAATATTTTAAAATGGAAATATGCAAGCACATTTTTAACTTAAAGTAAAATCTATGTTAAACACTGAAATTTCTTCCTTGTTTCTTCTCCTCGTATTTTCTATCACTTCTCATGTTCAAATTTTCACATCAGTCACTGTAGGGTTTAATTCTTAATCAGAACTGGATAATTAGGGTACACTTCCACTAACTATACAGATAAAATACTAGGTATATATGATAGTTTGCCATCACTAAAATCTCTTAGTTCTTTCAGGTAAGTCTCTCAGAGTCTTATCTGAGTTTATTACAAAAATAAACCCAAGGGCGGGGTGCCTGGGTGGCTCAGTTGGTTAAGCGACTGCCTTTGGCTCAGGTCACAATCCTGGAATCCCGGGTTCGAGTCCCTCATCGGTCTGCCTGCTAGGCAGGGAGTCTGCTTCTCCCTCTGACCCTTCCCCTTCTCATGCTCTCTCTCTCTCTCTCTCATTCTCTCTCTCTCTCAAATAAATAAAATCTTTAAAAATAAATAAATATATAAACCCAAGGGTGCCTGGGTGGCTCAGTCCATTAAGTGGCTACCTTCGGCTTGGGTCATGATCCCAGGTTCCTGGGATCAAGGCCGCATCGGGCTCCCTGCTCAGCGGGAAGACGGCTTCCCCTTTCCCACTCCCCCTGCTTGTGTCTCCTCTCTCTCTGTCTCTCTGTCAAATAAATAAATAAAATCCTAAAAAAAAAAAATTAAACCCAAATTGTGACAACAATAATTTATGGAAATGCTAAAGGAAATGAAATACCAATGTACATCACATGTACATATATATAATATAACATATATTTACATTATATATATAATGTATAATGTATAAATGTACACACATGCACACACCCTAGACTCAAGTTGAGGCTCTAATCAGTTTTAAGTTTCTGAAGCTTTTCACTATTATAATATAGCTTTATTCTAATATTTTGCAATTCCTTTTCATTTAGAAATGAATTCAATAATTTCATATTGAGAATCTGTTAGGTGAAAGGCACTTTGCTAAATGTGTGGAGGAAATAAAAACTAACAAGAACCTCATGATGTAGGTGTACAAACCCCTGTATACAAATATTTTAATCAGAAGAGGACAGCTTAAAAGCATTTTAAACAAAATTCTGTGTGAACCTAAAGTTGGACAAAATTGTCACTATGCATGGCTGCATGAAGGAGTTGGCATGTTTAACTGAGCTAAAAAGATAACAATTTGAGGGATTTCCAGGCAAAGGCACAACATGAAAAAAAGCTTGTGGGGGGTGGAGGGAGGAAGCAGGAAGTGTTTTGGGATTGGTGATGAGAGAGAGTTGCAAAGAGTACCGAAGTATCCCCTACTTCTTTTCTACCCAGAGTACTTTGTGATAATCTTACCTCTTTTTCAACCAAAAAAATTGGTTTTGAATACAGATTGATACGTGAAGAAATTCTAATGCAGAAAGTGATTTCCCAGGGAAAACATACACAATAATTTCACTGCTTTGAATTGCCAAAGACAACTGAGGATGGTGTAAACTAACATTGTAAACATTTATGGGGGCCTAGGGAGTACACAAAAGGAAAAAAGAACCATCTGATAATACAATGTTGGCAGCCATGTGACAGGCCTGGTGCACAGACAAGATGGACGGCAAAGCCTAAGAGTCCACTGGCTGAGAGTCTGTCAGCTGAGACACAGGTCTGGGCACCAAGAATCACTTCATACTCCAGTTGAAGTCCCATGGTAAAGGGGACTGGGAGTCTGGGAAGACATCAAGCAAATAATCCTGAAATGGATGGGTTGGTTTCTTCAACCATTTCTAACTCAGAATTCTGGGACGAGAACCCCTAAACATACTACTTATTTACATATTTACCCAAAGGGCCTATTCCACTTACTATGACATAGAACAAACTATTCTAAAACCTCAAGAAGAAAAATTGCTATTAGGTTCACAGATTCTGTGGGTCAGGTTTTTGACAACAAAGTGACGTCAGCTTGCCTCTGCTGTATACTGTCAGGCCTCAGCTGGAAAGCTTGAAGGCAGAGGCCTGGATCATCAGAGGGCTCATTCTCTTGCATACTATGCAGTTAACACTGGCTGTTGGCTGGAGAGTTCCTCTTCAATTGTGCTTCTGATTCTGATCTCCCCACAAAAAACCTTGTTTGATTTCATCACAATATGGTGGCAGAGTTCAATGACAAGCATCCTAAGAGACAGAACCACATGTGGCCACATGTCCCTTCTGTGCCCTTGCTTTGCAAGTCATATAGCATCACTTCTGTCCTCTTTTACCTGTGGAAGGGTTGTCAAGCTCCTGCCCAAATTCAAGGTGAGAAAACAGAGACATTGCCTCTTGGGAGGAGGAAAAGCAAAGTTCTGAAGAGCGTGTCAAACCAGAAATACCACCATAGCCATATTTGGAAAATACAATCTGTCACAGGGCCCTAAAGAGCTCATAGGACAAATACTGTTGCCCCCTCTTGCCCTCTCCTATATCTTCTGTAACTATTGTGGTTTCTTAAATGAAGGGAGAGGCAGAGGATTAACAAGAACTCTGGATTCGGCTTAGGAGAATTATTAATAAAGTTTATTATGGGTTTTCACAATTCGAACTCAACATAGATTAATAATCCCAGAGCATGGGAAAGATAAATGTATTTGAAGAGGTGGCTTGGGATAAATCGTTGAGAACTTTAAATGCTACTCTGAGAATTTAGGTTTTATGCTGGACTTGGGACTTTGTTTTGTGTCTGCGGAGAAATGGCTGCACAGAAATGGTTTCTTTGGCTGCGTCATGAGTGACATAATCATTTAGGAAAATGACACATTCTTAAATCCCTGGGCAGGATGGCAAGACATTAGAAACTGAGAGAAAACAGAAGTTCTCTCTCTCTCTCTTTTTTTTAATTCAAGTATAATGAACTTACAGTGTTATAATAGTTTCTGGTGTATGATACAGTGATTCAAGAATTCTATACATTACTCAGTGCTCATCTTGGTAAGTGTACTCTTAACCCTCTGCACCTGTTTCACCCATCCCCCCACCCACTTCCTTCTGACAACCACCAGCTTGTTCTCCATATTTAAGAGTCTGTTTTTAGATCTCTTTTTTCTTTATCCGTTTGTTTTATTTCTTAAATTCCACATATGAAATCATATGGTATTTTTCTTCTTCTGTCTTACTTCACTTATTATACTCTCTAGAGCCATCCATATTGTTGCAAGTGGAAGATTTCATTCTTTTTGTAGCTGAGTAATATTCCATTTTGTATACATACTAGAACTTCTTTATCCAGTTATCTGTGGACGGACACTTGGTTTGCTTCCATACCTTGGCTAAATAATGCTGCAATAAACACAGGGGTACGTATATCTTTTCAAATTTGTGTTTTTGTTTCCTTTGAGTAAATACCCAGTAATGGAATTATGGGAACATATGGTAATTCTATTTTTTATTTTCTGAGGAATGTCGATCCTGTTTTCCATGGTGGCTGCACTGGCTTGTCTTCCCACCACCAGTTCATAAAGGTTCTTTTTTCTCCCCATCCTTACCAACACATGTTGTTTCTTGTGTTTTTGATTTTAGCCATTCTGAAAGGTGTGAAGTGATAGCTCATTGTGGTTTTGATTTGCACTTTCCTGGTGATGAGTGAAATAGAACAACTTGTCATGTGTCTGTCTGCCATCTGTATGTCTTCTTTGGAAAAACTGAACAGCTGCATGCAAAAGAATGACCACTCTCTTACACCATATACAAACTGGACCACTCTTTTACACCATACACAAAAAATACCTCAAAATGGATAAAGACCTAAATGTGAGACCTGAAACCATAAAATTCCTAGAAGAAAATTTAAGCAATAATTTATTTGACATAAGTCATAGAAACATTTTTCTAGATATGTGTCCTCTGGCAAGGCAAACAAAAGCAAAATTAAACCGTCAGGACCACACCAAAATAAAACAGAAATTCTCTTAACTGACCTCTTCTTAACAGAAATGCCACATTCATACTAGCTCTAATGTTGTCTCCAAAATCCATGGACTGATTTGCAGGACATCCTGGATGTTGAGCCAGTAAGACACATCCCAACCCTCTCTTGTATTCCTACTCCTTCCAGGTGAGTTGTTTGCTTACCAATAGTCAGAATGTTTGTTTCCAAATGCGTTTATGAGCTTTAGTTGCAATTACATAATTTAAGGAATATTTTAAGACAAAAGTAATGATAAGTGTAAAAGGAAAGAGAGTTGATGTTTCTGTGAAAACTGAACTACCTGCTTTGGGAAAGACTAAAAAAAGGTATAATAATTGTTGTAGAATTAAGGGTGTGTAAAGCAAAGGTAAAAGATTGGGGGGAAAATGAAAATCTGGAAAGATTCTATAGTGAGTCTTGTACTTTCAGAGTAGACAACACAGTGCAGCACAGTGGTTAAGAAACCATAGAGCAAAATTTAATGAAACCACTTCCAATCCTACCATTGCTATCTATGTGACTTTGGGTAATTTAATTAACCTTTGCATGCCTCCATTTCCTTATCTATAAAAATAGAGTTAGTCATCGTACCTACCTCGTAGTTTGTATGAGAATTAATAGAGTTAAAATTAATAAAGCTCATAAAAGAGTACCTGCTACATAGAAAGTATTTAAGAAGACTATTACTAATTATTCATTATTATTACACACTGTGGATATAGTTTTTTTTAAGATTTTATTTATTTATTTGACAGATACAGATCACAAGTAGGCAGAGAGGCAAGGAGAGAGAGAGAGAGAGAGGAGGAAGCAGGCTCTCTGCTGAGAAGAGAGCCCGATGTGGGGCTTGACCCCAGAACTCTGGAATCATGGCCCGAGTCGAAGGCAGAGGCTTTAACCCACTGAGCCACCCAGGTGCCCCAGGTGGATATAGTTTTTAGAAGAAGGACAATATGTAGGGGCTTCTGGGTACCTCGGTCAGTTAAGCGTCTGCCTTCAGCTCAGGTCATAGTCCCGGGATCCTGGATCAAGCCTTGTGTCTGGATCCCTGTTCAGTGGGGAGTCTTCTTCTACCTCTGTCTGTCTCCCTTCTTCTGCTCTCTCTCTCTCATAAATAAATAAAATCTATTTTAAAATTTTTAAAAAAAGAAGAAGAATGCAGAACACCAATAAGTGAATCAATTCAGGAAAATGCTCTGGCTACATTAAAAGATGAATGCATGAATATACGTTCATAAGTTCACAAGGTGTATGTGTATCATTATTTTTATAATTTCCTGCTGAAACAGACCTGATAAGCTATTGGCTTCAATTATCTGAGATAAGAGATGCTTCTCTGTCTGTAGGACCCTTGCCAGGTGGGTGATGCTAGGAGTCTATAGCAGGAACAGGGAGAATGGAGAGGAAGGGGCAGAGATAAGAGACTTGGTAGAAAGAGACTATAGTACCCGAAAATTGCTTGCACACAAAAAGAAAGCAAGGACTCTGACCCCAAGGTTTGAGCCTGAGTTCCTGAAAAGAAGTTCATCAGAAAAGAGAACTTGATTTGGGAAGGGAATAATGAAAATGTTTATTTAAATATAATTGATTTGGGAGGTGCCTGGGTGAGTTAGTGGATTAAGCTTCTGCCTTCGGCTCGGGTCATGACCTCAGGGTCCTGGGATCGAGCCCCACATCGAGCTCTCTGCTCAGCAGGGAGCCTGCTTCCCCCTCTCTGCCTGCCTTTCTGCCTACTTGTGATCTCTCTCTCTCTTTCTGTCAAATAAATAAATAAAATCTTTAATATAAATAAATAAATATAATTGGTTTTTAAACTTTGGTGTTTCCTGGGATTTGTTCGTGGGCCTTCTCTCTACATTTCTCCCCCAAATCCTCACTCTATGTAAACTCATCTCATTGCTTCGGTTAGCATATTCTAATCATGTCAAAATTCATCATTCAGCTCAAATCTCTCTGTTGACCTTTAGTATATGCAGCTGGGTCCCAAATACATAGCTTTTCTCGAATGTTCCACAGAACACCCATTGAACACTCAGTGTGTGTCAAGCAATTTGTCATCTTGCCACCAACAACTGTTCCTTTTCCAAACTACCTTAACTAATGATACCATCATTTACTCAATTATTCAGGCCATGGGTGACCAAAAAGTCAATCTAAATGTCTCCTCTTACCTTACCCTTACATTTAATTGGTCTCTAAGACTTGCCATTTTACCTTGTGAATATTATTTTAATCTGTCCCTTCTGCCTCCTAACTCAACTCCTTGCCTTCATAACTGGTTTCTTTGCCTTCATGCTTCCTCCCTTCTAACCCATTGCTACCAGAGTTATATTTATAAAATGCAATAAGATCATATTGCACGAATGGTTAAGACTCTTCAGTGGCTTCTCATGGTCTGAAGGATCCAGCCCCAAATTCTATAGATGGCAACAGCATATAAGTCATATTGTGATCTATTCTCTGCTTTTTTCTCCTTATTCATCTCTGCCCCTTGTGCTCCATGATCAGTCATACAGATTTATCATGAAAATAACACCCCTCCCAGAATTTACCCTTCAAAAACTTGGCACAATGGAATTTATAAGACAGAAGATTTGAACCTGCTCCACAAAGACTATCTCCACTGGCTTCAAGAAACAGGAAAGAAACTATCCCAATCAAAGCTTTCTGAATTCTTTTTAAGAAAGTCTACCTAGTATTAAGTGTCCAAATCTTGATCTCAGCTAAGGTCTTGATCTCGGGGTCAGGAGTTCAAGCCCTGCCTTGGGCTCCAGAAAGAAATCTAGTATAATTTTATAGGGGGAAAAACAATCCTCCAAAAGGTATGTTTTCAATCTATATTTTATTCTAAATATTTGTTTTTTTAAATTTATAAATATTTGCTTCTAGTTAACAACTATATTTTGTATTTTCCTGGCATTTATTTCTATGATTAACATTGGTATTTTTATAGAATGAATAGGACCAGAACTCTGATTTGTAATGTTATATCTATAAGACAAAAAGAATTTGTCTAAGAATGACTCAACTTCTAACAATCATATAAAAACTAATTATGCTGTCAGAAGTGCCCTATACACAAAGTTAAAAATGAAAAAGAGAACAAAGAAGTTATTAAAAGAACACCAAGAAAATACTTTGCACAGCTCTATAATAATAAAACCTAGAAGAAATGAACAGTAGTCTAAGAAAATATAAACTTCCAAAATTGGCCCTTGAAGAGGTAGTAAATCTAAATAAATCAATTTTCATGGAAAAAAATAAAGTTGTCACAGAATTACTACTTAAAAATGTGCAGGACCCAGATGGTTTTACAGATGAATTATTTCAAACTTTCCAGGAACAAATTGTTTCTATGTTATATAAACTGGTCCAGAACTTGGATAAAGAAAGAAACTGTTTCTCTTCCTTATATGAAGTTAGCATCCATTTAACAAGGAGAGCACAAACTTCAGACCAATCGCCCTTGGAAGAACTGACACAAAACTCCCAAGTAAAAGATAAACCCATTTACTTTAAATATTTTTCAATGATAAAGAATGACCCAGCAAAGTTAATTTAAAAAATGCAAGGATAGTTCAATAGTGGGCAATGTATTAATAGATCAAAAGGAAAATCATATTATTATTTTATATTGCATAAAGAGGAGGCTTTTATTTTTATAAACTTGACCTTGGAAAATGCACAGATACTCCATGGTTGGCATAACTGTGACCTGCCCTTAAAATGAGTATGAAACAGTTAAAAAAGGCTCCCTGAGATGTCACAAGGCAGCATAAACTCCACATGTTCTGTGCAGTGAAGGAGCCTCTCTCAATCCGATTCTATCTACACCCTCCTCCCAGAAATGGAGGCTGAAAGGCCAAGTCCGTCACCCAGCACTGCCCTGGAGAAGAGTGAGTATAGGTAGAGTATGGGGGCATAGTGCAGGAAGCCACGGCTAGCATTTTAATGACCACGCTCTCAGGGAGAAATACAACTGATGGAGCAAACGCCAGTGCAAGAGTTCCTTCTCTGGAACGGACTTTACAGCTCCGGTGTGGAGAGGTGATCCTTGCACTTAGATGAGAGAGGACCAGAACAGTGGGGAACAGAAAAAAGTCACTGATGCAGCTCAATTGAAGAGGAGCATCCAAACTGGGGCAGGACCAAAACCATTACCTTTGCCACAGCTGGGACCACATTTGGTATGTGCTCTAGTTGGGGATATTTCTTGCTAATTAAGTTCATCCTACAAATTGTACCTTAAGGTAAAGAGAGAGGGATGCGCCAAGCATGTGACACAGGCCGTGAAGACCTCGGGGCCTATGGCACATTGCCACTTTCTAAGGACAAGCTCCTGAACTGCTTTGCTTGGTTTGGTTTTGTCTTTTTACCGGCACTGGGATGAGATGTGCCTCTGGCTCCGGCTTCAGGTGAAAACCACCGGCCACTCTAGCCCATGCTCATAGAGAAAAAAGTTGGTATATGAAGCAAAGGCAGCCTGATTGTGGACCCTGCAGGCATTAAGCAAATAGTTGAGGCTGAAAATTCAATATATTGAAATTTGAGTGAAAAGATGATGTTTGAAATCTGAGCATGTGATTACCTTTTAAAAATATACTTTGACGGGGAGGGCGCCTGGGTGGCTCAGTTGTTAATTGTCTGCCTTTGGCTCAGGTCATGATCCCAGGGTCCTGGGATTGAGCCCATGCATCGGGCTCCCTGCTCAGCAGGAAGCTTGCTTCTCCCTCTCCCACTCCCCCTGCTTCTGTTCTCTCTCTCACTGTCTCTCTCTCTGTCAAATAAATAAATAAAATATATAAATAAATAAATAAATAAATAAATAAAAATATACTTTGGGGAGAGGGCAGAGCTCCTCAGAATCTATATACCTACCCAGATGAAAAATGGGTACTTGTCACAAGTCACGTTTTATTTTTTTTAAATAGGCTTTTATTTTTTCTTTGAGCTATTTTGGAATCATAGCAATGTTGATTAGAAGGTACAAATAGTTCCCATATACCTCCTGTCCCACACATGCACAGCGCCCCCTAGTAGAGTGGTACCTTTGGGACAATGGATGCATCTACCTTGATGTACCGATATCACCAGGAGCCCATAGTTGACACTAGGGTGTGTTCTTGGCATTGTACATTCTATGAGTTTTGAAAAATTCATAATAGCAAGTATTCATCATTATAGTTATCATACAGAGTTGTTTCACTGCCTTAAATATTTTCTGTGTCCAGCCTACTCATCAATCTGTCCCCTTAACCTCTGGAAACCACTGCTCTTTATATTGTCTCCATAATTCTGCCTTTCTCAGAATGCCATATAGTTGGAATCATTTGGATTTATCCTTTCCAGATTGGTTTCTTTCACCTGGTAACATGCATTTACCTTTCCATGGCCTGTTCATGTCTTTTCAGCACTGAATAATACTCCATTGTCTGTACATACCACAATGTATTTACCCATTCTCCTGGACATCTTGGTTACTTCAAAGTTCTGTTAATAATGAACAAAGCAGTTATAAACATCCGCATGCAAGTTTTTCTGTGGAAATGTGTTCCACGCCTTTGGGTAAATATTAAGGAGTGCAATTGCTAGCTTACATGGCAAGAAGATGTTAGCTTTCTAAGAAATTTGCCAAACTGTCTTCAAAATGGCTATTTTGCATTCCCACCAGCCGTGAGTGAGAGCTTCGGTAGCTCCACATATGAAGCAACTTTTAGAGTAAACTTATTTAGTCAAACAGGTATGCATGGCCCAAGGCCTCAGGACCCCAAAACACTCTGATGAGGCAGAATGTTCCAAGTTGTCAGAGGTTATCTCCTTACAGTTAGTCAAGGGCCATTCCTGAAGACAGGCCTTTCTCTGGAATGTGATGAGTTTGAACAACCAAAGTCTCCTGAGTTAACTCTTTTCTACTCCTAAAGTGCAAGTCCTGAGCATCCAGCTATTCCCAGGAAGTAGTTGATCTACACCCAGTTGCTCTCAGTAAGCACCTGGTCTACACCTAACACCCACCATGCGTTAGTATGAGAAAGGAGAGCGCATTCTGACTTTCTACCAGGCAGTCTGAAGTAAAAGACACAATCCTTGGCAAGGCTGGGAGTCGACCCTAGAGAATAAAGCATGCACTCTAGATGGGGAATGCCCCATCTCTCTCATAACCAGAAAATTTGTGTTCAGGACACAGAGGGTGAAGCTGATAATGATGGTACTCTTAATGACACCTAAAGGTCCACTCTCGATATTTCAGGTTAGACAAGGCCAGACCCAGAAAAATAGTACACTCCATTTTAAGGAAGCTGAATTTATCCTGGAGCTAATGAGAAGTTATTGAAGGAATTTACATGGACCACTTCAGACTAAGGTTTAAATTTTTAAAATATTGCTCTGAACACAATGAGGATGGAGGGAGAGAGGAATGGATGCCAATTTAGGAGGTTGCTGCATTAATTAAGGCCAACACTAAGGACTGAACAAAGACAGTAACCGTAGGAGTGGAGAGGAGTTTGGATGAGAGATATTCAGGGAGTAAAACTGATGTGCAGGGAAGCATCTAGCACAATGGTCACATCCTGGGTTAGATGAGAAAAAGAGAACACCTTAGTCCCAGGCTTCCAGTAGGAAATACACAGGAAGGTGTAACATGCACATGGTGGACACCACATAGGAAGGGTTAATAGCATCTTTAGTAAGTTGACTATTGGAGGTGGAATTTTAGGAAGATTATTCTGAAAGCAGTAAGCCATAGGTACCAGAGAGAGGGGAAAGCAAAACCTGAGATACCCTAACTAGGGTGTGACAGACTAGAAAAGATATAAGCACCAGTGAACTATCAAAAGAAAGATCCCTCAGTTCTGACATTTGATTACTAGAAAACAATGAATGAGGGAGAGAAAAATTAGTCACACTTCCAACTTTTAATTCCTGGCGACGTACCAAAGTTACATGACTGGAGTCTCATGGATAAATAATATTATTAATTCCAATAAGAAACTTCCATTTGAATTTTATTGTATGGTTAAATAATTTCTCTCCATTTGGCACAAAAGTCTCATTATACTTACAACCATAATCCCCATTGGGAAAAGAAGTTTTCTTGCCCAGAATTGAGCTGATTGCCGAATTCCTGTTTGTGCTGATGGTGTTTAAGTGCCATAGCTTTTGTTTCTAGGTTACTCTTGCTCCCTGATGAATGGGGATTTAGTTTGTGGAACCATTTAATACACCAAGTTTTAAAGCCTGATTGTAACTTCTGGTTCGAGATGTTTGACCTTTTATCCACATTTAAATATCTGAAAAACATTTGGAAACTTCAGCTGGGAGATCAAACAAAATTCTGTCACAAAGGTTCCTGACCTTTCTACATCTCTGAAAAAAGGAATTAAGACTTCAGGCTTTCTTAATACACATTTGAAACTAAGCTCATTGATTGAGAGCTTTCTGTTCTGCATTTGGTTCCGTGGCTTCACCTGGTGTCAGTGTGAAATTTGTCGCTCTTTATCCTTTATTTTCTTTTTTCCTCTGACCTCTGTAAAGTTCAACTGACTTTCAGGTGAATAAATACAAGTCCAGATTGTGTTTAGATTTTAGTAGACCATTGCCAAAATGGTCACAGTCTTAAACTGGGAAGCTAAAATGTCAGTAATTCGAACACTGGCTGGCAGAGGGTTGACTTAAATTTGAGACCTCAGTATTGTTTTCATTTGAGTAAAACTGAGTATTTTCCACTGCTTCATTTATTCGTTCAGTAACTCCTTTTTAGGGCACACTGTGTGCCAGGTACTTGGGATGCATCAGTGAATAAAACAAAGACCTTTCATTCATAAAGCTCATACTTGAGTGGGGATATAAAATTATAAGCCTAATAAGTAAGTGTATCTATGGTATGTGAGGAGGTGATTAGTTCTCTGGGAACAAGAAACGTGTAGAGCAGGCTAGGGAGGAATTAGGAGAGGAGGTGTGGTGGAGAAGTTGCTATATTAAATATAGAGATCAAGGGGGACATTGTGGAGGAGGTGAGATGGGAGCATAAGCCTGAAGGAGGTGAGGAAAATAACCAGAAAGATATCTGGGAAAAGAGCATTCCAGGCAAAGGTAAGAGGAAAAGCAAAGACCTTAAAGCAGGATGCTGCCTAGAATGTTCCAGAAGCAGTAAGTAGGCAGGTTGCCCCAGAGGGGGTGGGGGGGAGGTTAGCCGAGGACATAGGCTGTTGCAAGCATAGGCATGAATAAGTATTCTGAAATATCTGACAACTTCAAAACCATAACTGGCGCTTGATCTGGCCATAACTATGCAACCTTTGCTTCATTCTCCCACTCCCCAGAGGAACTTTCTGCTTGTTAAGCTCATATTTTCATCATCCTTCCAAGCCATTCCTGTCTACTTCTACCTCTACGCCCTTGTACATCCCTCAAGGCACCATACTTCGGACCTTTATCCTAGTAGCAAAATCCTCCCCTTTGCTAAGGTCACCTCATGGTCCACCCACCCTCGGTGAGGTTTTCCTTAAATTCATTTACCCATTTTCTTTCATTTACTCAGTGCCACCCAGTTTAATCCCTTGAGTATCTGCTATCTTGTGTCATGCCTTTATTACGTCACGTGTGCCAGTCTTTTCCTAGAAAGTATGTACTTCCTAAAGTCTGAAATCATTCATCTGTTTCTAACTAGGCTTTGCTGTTAAATATAACTGGGAATACAGACGTGAGTAAGACTCTACCACTATCCCAGAGGAGTTCAATCTGGAGAGAAAATGGCTGGCAAATCACCACCAGTGATACTCTAGGATCTCTATACCGCTGTGACTCTGAGAATGACAGAGCACTCTGAACAGAGACAAAAAGAGAAACCAATATACATTAGATGCCACACATCATCTCATTTAATTCTTACAATTGCCTTGCAGATAGAAGTTATAAGCTTCATTTTAAAAGATGAGGACATTGAGGCCCAAGAGAGGTGAAGTTTCTTGACCATGGTTACTCAGGTAGATACAATTAGTCCTGGGACAGGATTTAGGCCTTTGATTTTCATTTAACTACACAATTCTTCCACTCACTTATTATCCTTTACCAGTCTGAAGAACACAGCAACTAAGAAATATGTATTATACCAATCAAATAAAATAGCTATTTCTTTCATTTGTCCTTATGTTGCCTTTCAAATATCAGAGGATGCCCATGGTAAACATACTTTTCTTTATTTTATAAACTTCAACCTTGTCTCTCCTCAGACTTCGATTTAAGAAAAATGAAATCCAGTTCTAGCTATATTTTTCTCTTGCAATTCCTATTATATATTTGTTTAAAGATCAGTTGTGAAACGAAAATGTCAAGTTTGAATTCTAACTCTGCCTTTCATTTATTACAGGTTACTCAGTTTAGCGGTTTTAGGTTGCTCCATTTGTAAAACAGAGACACCGGTATGAGGATCCTGGTAGAATTAATTAATATTTTAAAAACATCTGATACTATGCAAATGAAAAATTCTAGTTAAGTGAACACGATTTCAGTTTTCATTGCATGTGTAGGAAACATTATAGGATACATACATTAGCATGTTAGCTAATTAGGTGACTTCTCAAGTTAACTGTTAAGGAAAAAAAGACCATCCAAATGAGAACAAGCAGGAGCAGTATGTTCAGAACTCGCTATCACAAGGGAGTCAGCCACCATCACTTGCTTTGCGGCAGAGATGCAGAAGCAAGCAGAGAAGTAGGAAATTTTTATAGTACAAAGAAGGGAACTTTTCGATGTGCTCTAACCGGAGGCTGTGGGCATGGGGAGTTGTAGTTAGGCTAAATAGAAGTGGGACACCCTAAGTGAGTGGTTTAGAGTGCATATCTGGTTTTCTCTCATTGGCCATTAGGCGGGAGCCGAGACAAGAATTAAGGAAGCTGTCAGTTATTCATCAAGTCCTGGCCATTTTGTTATGGACATCATTGTTTGGCTTCCTGGATAGTTGCTATCGGTAATTGGTCGGACTTTCCACAAGTCTGACGTCCAGCAGGTTGACTTCGTAGGCTAGTTAAAGTAGGTAATGGATTCATTTCCTGGGCTGGTTGTTGCACATTGTGGATCAGAGTTCTATTTTCACACAAGGCTTGGCCTTTGTCTGTTTGTACATTCAGTCTCTTAGTGCAGGTTTATTCAAAGTTGAGTTAGCAAGTCTCTATGTTTTACAGAACTCTACATTCACTTTAATGAGTTGCTGTTTTTAAAATTTTAGTTCTAGAAGCATCTAGAATACATGTGCTAATTTTTCTAAGCATTAACCTCATTAAATTTGATATATTAATAATTTGGGTATGCCTTCTCTTGTCAAAACTTTTAGCAAATATTCCAAATGTGACTTAGAATTTCTATCATGATTTATTAGAAAATACATGTAGAATATAAAAATCACTGTCCTGTTGTAAAGAGTTTATTACCATTGTTAATCACCAATTGTTAATTGGTCCTTCAGAAAAGTTAGATTGACCATATATGCGTTCTATTTTTTGAAGGCTTATAGGAGAACAAACAAACAAACAAACAAACAAAAACAAACCTACAGCTGGGATTCAAGATGCTACACACTAAACAACAGGAAGTTTCTAGAAAATAAAATGTCACTTAAAACTCCCCATAACAAAAATCACAGTAGCCAACACAGGAAAGGTAATTCAGGCATGTGCTGAGAGAGTCATAGGACACCATCAACACTGTGGTTTCAGTAAATATTTTCTTGGTCATTTCAAATGAAGGTAGCCAGAAAGACAGAGTAGACATTTGTCCACTGCTTGCTTGAATAATTTTGATTAATGACCCATCTCTCCACTACTCTTAGTTCTCATTATCAGAGGTCAGATGAGACCCCTCCTAGCCCTAGGGGGCAAACCCAAGCCTAAGCTAATCAGTATGTCAAATTTCATGACTACAGTGATTGGTTCAAAGGTGGGCTCCTGACCTCACCTGGTCCAACCAGAATAAATGTCAGAACTTTTCATGAGAATGCTGGAACAAATAATCTCATACTTCCCCTCGTGGGTATGAGCCACAAAAACTATTCCCTAAGGGCAGTAGCAGCCAGCTTGTAAGCACAAGAGTGCAAATTCAGGAATAAGACCCACAAAGATGAAGCATGGCCCAGCAGTGTACAGGAGAAACTGGGTGTCCTGCCTTCTTAAGTGAAGAAAAACCCAGTTCTTCCCTACTAGGAGTCTCTGCCTTTGTGAGTCACCTTTACTACTCACACAGAACACTTGACTTCTGACCCTTCTGGGCATCAAATGTATAGAGGTTTTTTCTGCACAATAGCAGGCAACTCTCTGTGACACCAGATCAGTATCCTACAATTTAACTCAATGGTAACATTACCTACCTGGAGATAGTACCTGGCCCCAGATCCTACAGGCTAAAGGTTTAGTCTCACAAGACAGTGCTTTCCCACCCTCCCCACCTCCCCTCCTCACAACCCTACCCCTTCAGATGCCAGTTCCAAGTCCAGGCTGTCCCCTGTGCTTCTGACCAACTGATTATGGGTTGCAGGGTCTAACAACCCCCTCCCTGGAGTCAAGTAATTTGAGCAGCTGACAAAACTCAGGGAGGCACTTACTTACATGGACCAGTTTATTTACCAGATATGATAAAGGATACAGAGGAACAGCCAGATGGAGAAATACACAGAGTGGGGTCTGGGAGATTCTGGAGCTCAGGAGTGTCTGTGCCTTTGGAGCTGGGGGTGCATCACCTTCTGGGACATGAATGTATTTGCCAGCCTGGAAGCTCTCTGAACTGCTATTGGTATTTTGTGGAGGCTCCTCCTGTTGTCATGATCAATCATTAACTCCAATCACAGCCCCTGTCTTCCCTGGAGAATGAGGAGCAGGGCTGCAAATCATGGCTTTTCCCAGCTTCTCATCAAGGCTTGGTCTTTCCAGTAACCAGCCCTAATCCAGGAGCCAGCAGGGAGCCCCACCCACAGTCACCTCAGTAGAACAAAAGATCCTCCTGGTGTTCTTATCACTGAGGAATTCATGAGGGTTTTAGGAGCTTGGAGTCAGGACATGGGAGCAGAGACCGATATATATGTATTTCTGTTACCTCACAAGCTGTAAAGAGAGAAAAACCAGAGAGTCACTGATGGTGTTGTTTGAATCTATTTTCCTAATTATCACTGTATAGTCTTCTCCCAGTTAGAAAATAAACATAGGGGCCGCCTGGGTGGCTCCATGGGTTAAGCCTCTCCCTTCACCTCTGGTCGTGATCTGAGGGTGCTGCGATCGAGCCCCGCATCGGGCTCTCTGCTCAGCGGGGAGACTGCTTCCCCCCTCTCTCTCTGCCTGCCTCTCTGCCTACTTGGGATCTCCCTCTCTCTGTCAAAACAAAAAATAAAAGAAGAAAGAAAACAAACATAGAACAGCACAAAGATAACATAAACAAGGCTAAAGAAGTAAATAACCCACTGCCCATAATCCAATCATCTAGAGATGGCCTGGTGAACATTTCAGGGGCAGACCTCCAATGGACAGGCACCTGGATGACAAGCTTGTATCTAGAAACTGGGTGCTGCCTTTGAGGAACAAACCAGAAAAGCAACACATATCCTATTTATCATCAATAACAGTGGACTGCGATTGCCAGGCAAAATGCTGAATGTTTTTCCACAAAAGCACTGCGGCAAGGATGATTATTTCTCGCAAGGAACAGCGACGGTGGCAAACCAGCGAGCAGTATAAGAAATACGGCAGGTCCAAGCCAGGTCTGATTTGACAAACTCACACAGATAATCTCAGTGTCAAAGAAAAACTGGGAAGTCTCTAGCTGCCGCTGAGGCAAAAGTCCTTCCTTTGAAGAGGAGAGACCTGCTCCAATCCCTAAGGCTGTCCTGCCCTCAGGAAGCTTTCCATCAAGAGATGTGCTTTAGAGCCCCCCAGGTGGGAAGGCAAATGAACAGCCAAGGGCTTAGAGGGATTTATTTGATCCGAGAAGTGCCTTCATTTTAGGCCTTTAAAGCTCCCTCCTCCTTAAGTCGAAAGATCCCACATTTCTGGGTAGTAAGAGAACAAAGCTTGGTGCCCTAGTCCTACAGAGACATTTTCTTTACATGTGAAAGAAACAAAATGTGACTGAGCTCGAGTTATGTAAATGAGCCAGAGACAGCCCCTGTTCTCCGAAAATGGCGCCATTGCGATTTACTTCCTCACAGCAGGCTAAGACCTTTAGTCCCAAGCCTGCCGGTGCCAACCTCCAGCGCTCACACATCAAATTGCTTTAAATAGAATCCAAATAAACATATTTTTAGCCTTTTGGAGTCTACCTACTTTACAAACCCGTGAAACTGCACCCAATATCTGCTAAGCATAGATAAGACAAAGCCTGTGGCCGTAAAGGAAGCCAACCCCTAGGTGCCCTTCAGAGTTCTCTGACCCAGAAACTCTCCCTCTTACTGTTGAACCACAGCACCCAAACACAGAGCCCCCACTCTGATTTCCCCCTACCTCTCTAGGACTTCCTCTGCCCTATTCCCCTTCTGGGTGGCGGCCCTGCAGTAATGCTTCTGGAAGGTCTCTTGCCGGAAGGGGCTTTCCCCACTGTGCTGCCATGTTTATGTCCTCCCCAGCCAAGTTGCTTGTATGTGACTGTGGTCCCTTCTCTACCTTGTTCAACCCTGACATCTCTGAACTTACCAGAGCCAGCTGAGTCCAGTCTTTCCTAATGTATTTGTGCTATTTTGTTCAGAAACAATGTATCCCCCAAATCTTATCAATGAAATAAATTTCATTGTATATTAGTATTAATATACTTCTCCTGCTCCCCCAAGTTTTGAACCAACTGACAGATAAACGAGTCAAGAGGACTGTGATCAAATTTCTGAAACAACTATGAAGACTAAGGCGTAGGTGCGTGACAACAAGGGCCGTCCCCACGCTCCAGCAAGAATTATGTGCAGTTAGTCATTGGGTCTCAGTCTCGAGAGGGGATGGAGATCTGACCCTCCGACTCCAGCAGCAGATTGGATCTCAATCCCTCCAGGCAGCCAGGCAGATGCACCCTACTGTGACAGGCAGAGGCTAGAGCTGAGGCTTTCCTCAGCTGTCCCAGCCAGAGAAGCCACTAGTGACCGGGCAGAGAGAAGCTAAGAGCTTCCTCATGGATGGCTTCCATGAGGAAGAAACAGCAGGATTGGCAGTCAGTGTTCTCAAGAGCACATTCTCTTCTGTGACTGTAACTGTAAACATAAAATATTGCTGTGGAACGAGTTTAGCTTCCAGATGATTCTGTTTTCCTCGAGAACCACCACCTTGACAGTCCCACATTTAAAGGAAGAATACTACACCTTCTTCTCATGAAAACATTGATTCAAATACTCAAGCTCTACCAATGAAAAGGACTACGTTTATTTTTATATTTAGGGTAACATTTAGGATACCTGCCTAAAAATATATCAGCTTAACTAACAGTTACATCAAAAGTTAATCAAAATCTTTAAGCTAGGAGTCATTGACTGAGAACCCCGAGCTTAGGGTTATGAAACTTCCGGGTTGTCTTTTCTAGGAAAACATAGCACAGTTTGGGGTGGGTTTAGAACCTCTTGTAGGGATGACTTTCTGGTTTTTCAAAATGAACAGGTCCATCTCAGTTCCAAGAAAGAAGAGTCCAAGAGCTCCAGCAGTGGCGACAGCCTAAAATACAGGAAAGGAAAGTCCGTGTGGGAATACCTCATCCTAAGTGTCTTGAAGGCAGGTTGTCCTATGATGTTTAGCAAGTCACAACCTGGATGACTAATTCCATAGGCTCACGTATCTGCCTGGCACGCTTCTGTGTTCCGAGGTGTGCTTGTAAATAGTAATCTGGTGGAAATGAAGTACACAGAACTTCAGTGACAGGAAATAAGGACGGAAAAGTTTTGAGCCCACGAGAACAAGAGGTTATATGAGGGTACTGTGGCTTTAACTCTAAGCCCTGAAACCCGGAGCGTGTTGTGACACTGTTGTGACATTTAAGAAGAGTTACACCAGACAATTTAGATTTCACTGTGACATATGCTGTATAAATTCTTTAATGTTTAGCTTATCTTGCACTAAACAGCAGAAGAATACTTAGTAAGTGCAAGTAGGTCAACATCACTTTAATTTGCATTATCAGTTCAGAAGAACATTTTACACTATATGTGTTGTGATAAAACACTGTGTCATTTCTGTCACCCGATGCGGAGTATTTTTAGGTCTTTGCACATTATGTGTAGAGATATTTGGTATTGCCTTTAATGTAACTTGCCATCTGTGTTCTAGTTTCTAAGCATTGGCAGAAGTGAGCTAAAAGCATTGGCCAAACTTCAAGGGGTTAAGATTTTTGCTAACAAATATGGACTATTTGATATGAAAACCATCATTGTTTGATATGTCAAATAAAACATTTGTCAATCAAAAGTCTTTAAGCACTGGGCTATGTGACATTTACTCTTTTATAAACCAACAAAGTCCCTGGTGGCATGCCTTTTTTCCTCTCATTTAAATAGTAGTAGGAGAACAAATCATACTTCAGGGCAAGTTGATAACTGCCAGTCACGATTCCTGCCTTGTTTACTATAATGAGGAGGGTAATAAATGCATCTGACCATTTCGGCTGGCATTTGCATAGATGAATGATTTGTCCAGTCAGTCGCTCTCCAGTGATTTGGGTCTTTTTGTCAGCACAAAGAGCATTCAGTCTCTCTGGAATTTACAGCAGCCAAGCTCTCATTAGCAAACATCCTTTACCATGAATGATTCAAATAATTACCACTGAAATAATAAACTGTTTCACAAAAACATTTTATTTGATGGCTCCAAACATCAACTTTTCTGAATTGTTGACATTCAAATAAGCCAGAGAGCTTCATTGTTAAGGAACAATGGCTCTCTTGTTAAAGGGTGGGCATTGTTTTACCTCCAATAGACCTTTAAACTTGGCCAGCTATCAAATGCGTCCCTCAAACTGCCAGCCAACATTCTGGGTAATCAGAGGGCATGTACCAGATGGAGCTGTTAAAACTTTACATATTCAAACTCCAGGAAATTTTCTTTAGATTTTCTTTTGAGGTTGCAAACCTAGAACTCCAGATTAATTAGCAGCTGCTACTTTGTATCTTTTTGCACCTAGTGGAGCCAAATAATATTAAATGTCCTCACTTATACTAAGCTATTCAGGTGCGAGTTCTTCGCTGTAATGGTATTTAATGGTATTCTATGTGTATAATTAAGTGTTATTTGATATAGTTTTGGAGTTCAAACAAATGAGCAAGCAACAATTATACCTTATTATGATCTTCTCTAGTGCATAGCCATAGGGTTGCTCTCGGTGCATTACCAAATCCATAGCACCAGGCAGACAGCAGTTCCTGTTATCAACTTTTTTCACCCTCTGCGCCATGCATAATTTAGAGAGTTTTATTAATTTTGAGCCGGTTTAATGTATGCGCATGTTCTAAAGATCTAGGTAGATTGTATGACTAAGTTTAGCTTTCATAGTGCAATTGTTTATGCATGTAAATGTCTGAAAAATATTTTCCCTCAAAGCTTAAAAAGCTATGGTTTCATTTAAATAGATTAACTTGCACATTGCACCTTCTTCCTTACCTGCAAGGAAAAATTCAGGAAGGGAACGAATGGAATATATTTCTGTGCTTTGCAAATTTCCTCATTACTTTGCTTTCACTTTCAAATTTAGACACGTTATATATAGCAAGAATGGAAAACCGTCAACAATACTGAAATACCTTGATGTTCCTACAAAACTACAACACGATGCAAGAAAATCGTGATCGCTGGGACGCAAAATTTTTAAACGTTAACTTTGAGGAAGAGCCTAAGGTTATTAATAATACCAAGGAGATTTTATAGGCTCTAGAGCCACTATCTCCTAGAAGTCAGGGATATCAAAATTACCCTTCCGACATGTGCTGGATATAGGCGGCCACTTAAAATGGCATCCCAGTCCTGACGCTTCCATTTCTATCCCACAAAGATAGATGCAAACTAGAAACATAATTTATCACACTTAAAATAATTTACTTTACTTTATCAGGACTCCGTGTCCAAATCCTCGAGTTTCTCCTTCGCCACGGGCTCAGAACCTTTGTCTCCGAACAGTGCGGCTTTTTTGTTGCCCATCCCTCGTGCTGCCGGCTCCGGTTGGTAATCATGGTCAAGCCTACAGAGCCCATTTTTCATCTTGTTATTTGGCTTGTCAAATCAAAGGTCAAGAGATGATGAAGAAACCCCCCAAATAGCCCCGGATTGGCAGATTTTCCCCGAAGTTTTCTCGCGGAATTTGGTGCTTATGAAAGTGAGGGAATAAAGAACCGGCTCTAGCCATAAATCATGCAGGCACGAGCTTTCCAAGTTTCGCACGGTTTCAGCTGCCTGGTACCCAGAGGCCCAGAAAAGGCAAACGCGCGTCCGACCATTCGTAGGGCCATCCGCAGCATCCTAGGGCTGAGGGCATGCGAGGAGCGCTTTCTGACATCCACTCATTGTTCACCATTGGAGAGGTGGGCAAGGGCTCAGCGCAGCCTGAACTCTTTAGCCGTGACGTGGCGTGATACACGAGGCAGGACTTGATGTACGACGGTTGTAGAACCGGAGAATGCTAGTGCCCGGAGCGACAGCCAGATCACAGCAGGCGGCGGGACTCGTGCTTGAATCTGGGTCTCTAGACAGCGAAGGCGGAGGTCATACTCCGAGTTAGACCACAGGGATGGGTCTCTGAGGCTCACATCCCGCTTGTGAAGACCCGTCTCCTTACCTGCTAACACTACCACGGGGCCTATACGTGCACGAATCTTCTTCCATGTTAATAAAAATGACGGTGCTATTCTTGGTCATTGGGTCTTTTCGTGATGATGTCGCTCCAGGTGTGGGGACAGGGATTGTTTGTGGTAGTGTTGTCAGTCATGCTTCCCCAGGGATCCGGAAGAAAATTGCCTGGTATTGTGCCAGTGGAGTAAGGGAACGTGTATGCTCTTTTTAAAAATGCAAGGATTGGGGCCCCTGGGTGGCTCAGTCGTTAAGCACCTGCCTTCGGCTCAGGTCATGATCCCAAGGTCCTGGGATCGAGCCCCATATCAGGCTCTCTGCGCCGTGGGGAGCCTTGCTTCTCCCTCTCCAGCTCCCCTGCACTTGTGTTTCCTCTCTTGCTATCTCTCTCTGTCATAAATAAATAAAGTATTTAAAAAGCAAAAATAAAGGGCAGATTTTTGCTTGTTTAACAAAACATTCCAGGGACTGCTACTATCAAGTTGGTATAATGTTTAAGACCGTATCTTCAACTCACATGGGCAGAATATTGTTTTCAGTTCCGTTTTGGGGAGGGGGAGAAGAGAACGGTCCATGGTTCCTTTTGAAACAACTGTTTCGGTGTTTTGAACGGTCCCCAAATACGGATGTATTTGACATTGTGGTCTGGTTGTCATATTTAGGCAAGTGTCCTCTCCTTAATCGATGCACTGATAATGTTAAATTTTGCTTTAAGCCCTGTTATAGGTTGCATTGTGCCCCCTGCAAAATGCTTATGTTGAAGCCCTAACCTCCTGTATCTCAGAATGTGATTGTATTTGGACATACAGTCTCTAAAGAGGTGATTAACCTAAAATGCGGCTGGCCCTCATCCAGTCTGACTGGTGTCTTTAGAAGAAAAGGCAATGTGGACATGAAAACACACCAGAGGTGCCATCACACGGGGAAAGGACCACTTGAAGAGAGAGCGAGAGAGCAAGAGTGCAGCCACCCGCAAGTCCAGGAGAGAGGCTCTAGAGGAAACCAGCCCTGCCCGCCCTTGATCTTGGACTTCAAGCCTCCAGAACCGTGATGTTGTTTAAGCTACCCAGTCTTTGGTATTTGGGAAGGGCGGCTCTCACAAATGTTTACAAGCTCCTTAAATGCATTGCTCTCTCTTCCCAAATAGAGAACTCTAGCTGAGCCAGATTCCCTCTGCATCTTTTACCCGGATAAAAGATGTGTTCAGTTTCTTATCATTTGGTTTTTGGTTTTTTTAAGATTTTTCTATTTATTTATTTATTTATTTGACAGTGAGAGAGACAGTGAGAGAGGGAACACAAGCAGGGGCAGTGGGAAAGGGAAGAATGGGGGAGTGGGAGAGGGAGAAGCAGGCCTCTTGCCAAGCAAGGAGCCTGATGCAGGGATCGATGCCAGGACCCTGAGATCATGACCTGAGCTGAAGGCAGAGGCTTAATGACTGAGCCACCGAGGTACCCCTTATCCTTCAGTTCTAACCTTGGTTAACACCTCCTCAGGGAAGACTTCCGTCACTGTCCTGTGTTCCTCCTTTGGGTTCCGTTGCTGTCCCAACACTTACCACGTGGCCGTAAGTGGTAAACCTGAGTTAACTCTGGCAAGCAAGAGCCAAGGACCGTGCCTTGCTCAGTTTTAATAGAAAAGTGCACTATGTTACAGTTCCTAGTGGCATGGCCGGCTTGTGTCTCTGTAAGGAAAATAAGGAAGTTCCAAGTACATGTGCCCTATACTAGCTTTGATCAAACATTTTTTTTTTAAGATTTTATTTATTTATTTGACAGAGAGAAATCACAAGTAGATGGAGAGGCAGGCAGAGAGAGAGAGAGGGAAGCAGGCTCCCTGCTGAGCAGAGAGCCCGATGCGGGACTCGATCCCAGGACCCTGAGATCATGACCTGAGCTGAAGGCAGCGGCTTAACCCACTGAGCCACCCAGGATCCCCGATCAAACATTTTCTTAATGAGGACTGGTTTAAAAAGTACAAAGCAAAAAGAGTTACGGTAGGCAAGAAAAGTTGCAACCAAAGGGTTTTGTAAAGCAAGACATATGTCAACCCATAAGTGGGAACAATATAAGTTAGAGAGAAATGTGGGGAAGTTCTGTTGTTAGAACACAGATGCAATGGAAAATTACCAACCTGACAAATAGAATAAATGGTAGTGTAAAAGTAGGATTGTTAAAGTCCTGGACTTCGGCCCTCAGATTTGCAAAACGCCATGCAGTACTGACTGCTGGTCTACTACAGGCATGGGTACACGTTATGTGCATGTTCATGGCTCACACAGGCACACACGTGCGTGTACACACACACACACACACACGTGCACGTGCATTTAAAGGAGAAGCAAATTGGACAGTCCCAGGAGGCAGCTGTCTCTCATTAACACTTAATCTAATAATGTGTATTTTTCCTATCCAGCCTTCCTTAGCTGCTTTGGGACTGTTTTTCATCCCCAATCTGATGTGGAAAGTCTTCTGATTGCACTTAACCAAAGCAAGAAATTCACCGACGAGAACTACCTCCTTCCCCTCAAGTTCCCCGAGAGCCGGGACTGTTTCCATGGCATCGTCAGTGCCCATGGGCACAGGACACGGAACTCAAGGTCCCCCATAAATACTGTCCTTGAAGTGGAATAAAGGGAGTGAGGGAGAGAGAAAGAGTTAAAGTCAAGAATGAGAGGAAGTGGAGAGGAAGCTTTCTTGCTCTGGTTCATTCCCCAATAACTTGCCTCAAACCCAAAAGCCTCTGGTATTTGAATTTATTCACTCTTTTTGTACCTGAACCGGTCTTACATGACCGTGTGTATAATGTGTGTGTTTTGGGTTTTTTTTTTTTTTTTTTTTGGTTTTGGTTTTGTTTTGTTTTGTTTTGCTTTGAAAGGGATGAATCCAAGTTTTCAGAGTCAGAATGACAAATTGTGCCCTTCCTGGCTTACTAGATAAATACACCACCACGACCCTTCTGGTAACTTTTCCTGTTTGACTCTAAATAGTTACCATGAAATAATTACAGATGCTCTCTCCCGTTATGTGGAATAATTGCCTCCCCCACCCCCACCCCTGAACTTACTCACTAGGCTTTAATCATCACAAAAAATTTATTTATGCAGGGAAATAGCAAGTTATTCACTCAGCTCATTTTATTCACCATTGTCTCCTGATTTCTTCACACTACTTAATTTAGCACATCAAGGTGAAACGATTAGTTTATCTCACCTTGACATGGCTATAGTCCACTGGCAAAACACATATGTGACATTCTTGCTGGCTACTTCCTTTCTAGTCATAGCTACCTCCTGAATTACTTATCGTTGGATGATATTTCCAAGTCAGAATAAGTATGTGACCAGCAGGTAAATCTGGTCGGTAATAAATGAGAACAAATAAGAGCATCAAAGCAAATGCCATGTCTTAGGACCACTGCACACGATAAGTGGTTGTCACAGATCAACATCTGCTTTTACTTCTCTCGACGATAAGAAAAGCCCAATTAACACCCGCAGCTTAAAAAGATGCAACTTTTTATTTATCTAAGACTCTACTGCTAAAAACCTTGCCAGATTTACAATTCTAAAGACAACAGCTTTTTGTAAATGTGTTTTATTTGCAGTTATAATATCTATAGTTAAATCAGTTCATTAAAAATAGAGTTGTAAACTCTCAAACTGCCATATTTGCGTGTTTAAAACAAAATGATTAAATCATATTCTTACACTGCATTTGGGTAGAACTGTGAAGTTGTCTAGTATTCAAAATAACGTCCTTAGTTAGGAAATCCTTTCTTAATTAGGGTAGAGGTTAGGACAGCGTAATTTTCTATTACACATCTAGTCACTCAACCCAGGATCCAACAAGTATGGTCCCTAAGCACTTCACCACGGTAGTACTTGCCACACTGAACTTGGAAAGAGCTGTTACCTGTCTAGGTCTCAGGGCAAATGAGCGACCGAAATGGAATCAGCAGAAAAACCAACACCGTCTTAAGCCTAGATCAACCCTGTACTGGAGCAGAGCCTTCAGTCTTGGTGAAAGCAGGCTGCATCTGGCCTTTTGAATTGTATGATTCCTTACAGCCCTACTTGGCTTCCTTCTTTTCACTAGAAAGCTAGGGGACTTTTTTCTTTTAATAAGAGTGAAAAAGAACCTCGAGTTTCCGCAAGGCTCTGTTGTGGAAGAGGTCCTGTGCGGGAGGCTGCGGGGAAAGACGGCGCTCTGGAAGCAGAGCCAGAGACCTGGTTCCCCAACGAGAGCCTGCTCTGCCAGCCGTGTGCTGTGGGTGCGGCTCTTAATCGCTCTCTACCTTTATGTCTTCATTGTTAAAATACGAATACTAATAGCTGCCCTGCCTGCATAGTTGTTATGAGGATCAAATGAATTAATAAATGTGAGAGTGCTTTGGAAAAGTTAAAAGTGCCACTCAAGCGTTAGTTATTCGTATGTGGCTTTCATATTCTTCGGAAACCCCATTTATAATAAGGCCCTCCTGGAGAAGTAGCTGTTTCTTGAAATCCCATGAAAGCTTTGTCTTTGTATTATCTCTTACGGGTTCCTTTGGAAGTTCGGCAAGTCTGGCTGTTCCCTGCTGTGCTGTGCATACATTGCCCAAAGCGATACGGGGGCTGGCGTCCACAATGGGCAGCCCGCTCTGCACATAGTCCGCTCGCTGGGAATCGGCGCTGTGGTGCTGAGATTAAAAATACATATGCTATTTATTGTGTTTTTCTGATTACAAAAGTTGATACTTTCGTGTCTGTGTTGAGGGGTGCGGGAGGAAGGGTTTGGTTTACTTGCAATAAGCATGGAGAACCAGGGCAATGTGCCCTTGAACAACAGAATTGGGGAAGTCTTAAGCTAAGGAGACACACATTCATTCACGAAGGGGCTGGGCAAAGGATGATTCGGTATAGAATTGGGGCGAAAGTCATCCGAAATCAACAGAGTCCAGGGTCCTAGTTGATTCAAGTCTCAAGGACCATCGGGGGTCGGTATCAACAGTTCTCTGGCTCTAGTTAGTCTGCTGTGCAAGTACTCAAAGAGGTTTCAGTCCCACCGACAGGATTCAAGAACATGCGTTAGGTCAATCTTTACTTTTGAAACAGCCCTGGGAGTTTTATCACTGATTTATTGTCTCTTAAATGGTTAGGCTATCTCCTGGCCTGGTAGTGGCTCTTTGTTTTTATTTTCTTTGGTTCCCTTAAAATCCTTAACTGTGGAGGTCTATTTTTCTGCAACTTTATCATATCCCAGGGGTTCTGCAAGAAATGTGCTTGGGTAAGTAGTGCGGGTCTTGAGAAAGAAAAAAAGCTAGAGGTATCACAACCCCAGATTTCAAGATATACTGAAAGCTGCTGTAATCAAAACAGTATGATACTAGCATAAAATAGACACATAGGTCCACAGAACAGAATAAAGAGCCCAGAAATAAACCCACAATTATATGTTCAATTAATCTACAACAAAGGAAGCAAAAATATGCAATGGGGAAAAGACAATCTTTTCAACAAGTGATGCTGGGAAAACTAGACAGCAATGCAAAAGAATGAAACTGGATTACTTTTTAACACCATACACCAAAATAAACTCAAAATGGATTAAAGACCTAAATGTCAGACCTAAAACCATAAAAATCCTAGAAGAGAATAGAGGCAGTATTTTCTCTGACGTCAGACAGAGCAATGTTTTTCTGGATAAGTTTTCCAAGGCAAGAGACACAAAACCAAAAATATACTATTGAAATTACATCAAAATAAAAAGCTTCTTCACAGCAAAAGAAACCATCAACAAAACAAAAAGACAAGCTACGGAATGGGAGAAGATATTTACACATTCTTAATAGAACATTTTGAATTGACAGAAACGCACAAAGAAAGAAAGAATGTAAATCACCTACTACCGAAACATCAATCCTTCAATCCTACTACCTAAACATAAGCATTGTTACTATTTTGATACATATTATGTATAGCCATCAGGCATCTTTCTCTGTATATATATACATAATACGTATTGTGTATTTGGAAATATATGTGTTGCTATGGACCAGATGTTTTTTACTATCTGCCTCCCCTCCACCCCTGACCCCAGCAACTCCTATGTTGAAGCCTGAACTCCCAATGTGACTGTATTTGGCAATATGGTCTTTAGGAGGTAATTAAAGTTAAATGATGTCATGAAGGTGGGCCCCAGACCAACAGGATAAAAGCAGACACCAGAGAGACTCTCGTCTCCCCCCGCACTCTCCCTCCTCTCCTCTCTTACTCCCCACCATCTGAGGACACAGCAGGAAGGCAGTGGTCCTCTACAAGCCAGGAAGACCGTTTTCACCAGATATCAAACTGCCCGGCACCTTGATCTTGGACTTCCAGCCTCCACAACTGTGGAAAATAAATCTCTGCTGTTTAAGCCACCCCATCTATGACGTTCTGTTATAATAGCCCGAGCAGACTGAAACATGTGTGTTATACATGCTATATCGTTTGTTTTCTTTTTCAGTTAACAGTAGATGATGAGCATTTCTCTGTGCATTAACTATTGTACACTGTGATTTTTAATGGCTTTAAAATATGACAAAACATAGATGCAACATAAATTTTTAATAAACTCTATTGAACATTTTAATGATTTTCAATTTGGGGTCATTATAAATAATGTTGTAATGAATATCCTTGGAAATTTATCTTTTTTACATAGCTCTCATTCCTCAAAGTAGAACTGGTGGATCAAAAAAAATAATATTTTAAAAGTTTTGGATATATGTGTTAAAATGTCCTGTAGAAAGACTGTACCAATTTATACTCCTACTGATGGTTATCTGGGGGTTCCTATTATCAAGAACTCCCATCAACAAGAGGCACAGTCATTGTAAAATGCTGTTTGTTGATTGGAAGGCAAAGAGGTATCTCATTGCTATTTTAATTTGTACTCTTAATTCCTAAACGAATGAATTATGTTTACTTTGGATTTATTCTTTAAGGATAGCATGGACAGAATGTCACTCTTAAATATAATTATTAGAAACTTTATTATTAAAAGCTTAATGTTTCAATATGGCATTTGTTTTATGACCTACACTTTACTACTTGGAGACCATACTTAATGTACTCACCAATCCTGCGGCTTCTAACACAATTTCACTGCTTTCCTTTTCTAGATTCTTTGAAGAAACTTGGGATTTTTGTAGGTTTTATGGGAGCTGGAATTTGAGTCTGAATTAGCCCTAGAAAAACTTCTAAGAATAAATGAAACAAGATGGGATTGGGAGGGAGACAAACCATAAGTGACTCTTAATCTCACAAAACAAACTGAGGGTTGCCGGGGGGAGGGGGTTTGGGAGAAGGGGGTGGGATTATGGACATTGGGGAGGGTATGTGATTTGGTGAGTGCTGTGAAGTGGGTAAACCTGGTGATTCACAGACCTGTACCCCGGGGAAAAAAAAAAATGTTTAAAAAAAAAAAAAAATTAAAAAAAAAAAAAAAAAAGAATTCTTAATACAGAAAATTATGGCATGCTTCCAGGTAAATGGTTTGCTGGTAATAGGACAATGGGATCTTCAAAATAGATCTGTTCAATTTTATTACCTGGCTATTTTTTTCCGTTATGCTCTCAATATCCACTCATTATGAAGAGCTGGCACCTGGCAGATACAAAATAAATATCTTTTAGATGATTGAATGAATTAATGAGGGAATCATTTTTCTCATCTTATTTTTTTAAAGATTTTATTTATTTATTTGGCAGACAGAGATCACAAGCAGGCAGAGAGGCAGGTGGGGGGTGGGAAGCAGGCTCCCCGCTGAGCAGAGAGCCCGATGTGGGGCTCAATTCCAGAACCCTGGGATCATGACCTGAGCCAAAGGCAGAGGCTTTAACCCACTGAGCCACCTAGATGACCCCTGTTTTCTCATTTTAAATTGAAGCAAATCTTATCTATTCTAAACCATTTAAATTAATGGCTATAATTCTACCCATTTCTATCCCCAATGCAATCTTCCTTTACATTCTTCTCTGTTATGATAAATTCTTCTTCTTTTCTTGTACCATCTCCCAAAAGACCATCTTTCTAGAAACTATGGAGCACAAAAGTCAAGGAATTTTGCTCCTAATGCTCCAACTCCAGAACCAAGCCTTCTGCTGAGTTTTAAAGAAACAAGGACAAAGTTAAGGAAAGCATGAGTCACAATTTCTTCAAATCACATGGAATACAAATGATATGTCAAGTTCCCTCTTTATTCTTTGGTTTAATCAGAAATTACCATAGAAAATTTGCCTTAAATTGGCCTTGGAAAATTCATTGTTTATTTTTTTTAAACATTACCCCAGGAGGTTTTTTGATCTTTATTTTCTTTTACTAAGACTAACCTTGATCTACCCTCCACTTTTGTCCACTCCCAGTGAAAATATATTTCCAAAAATTAGTATCTATTTTACAGTCATTTGTGAAGACGCATTTGCTGAGAGATCTGTCATGACATTTTTGATACAGTTAAAAAAGAGTTAAAAGAAATTTTCTTCAAAAAGACCAGTACAAAAGTACTCCTACATGTACTAGGATTTCGGATGCCTCAAATATTTTCATGAATGAAAGCCCTTTTGGTTATTTTCATTATAGGAGAAATTCTTTTATGGAAAATTCAAAGCAACAAAGAAAGCTCAGATTGCAGTTCTAACATTTTTCAGCAGAGTTGACCAAACATGAGTCCTAAATTGACGTATTATGAACACAATAAATAAAGTTTTAAAGGCTGGCCAACACTGTGAAGCTTTTTGAAACAGACCTCTCCTTTATGTATCTATCTTTCTGGGAGTTCATGGATCATGAGAGGACACGGAATTCGAAGGCTTCTGGTTATTCTTACAATAGCCACAGCTAATGGACAGCTGGGCAGCGAGGATCAGTCACTTCCTGTAGAATCATCTGTGATGAATCGTCCCTGTGGCCAGCTTGGGAGTGGAGGAGCCCTAAAGGTTAATTGCTGATGGATAAACAATTCAACTCAAACCATTTCTGGTGAATTCCTACTTTGTACAAGGCACAAAGATGGTAGTGTTGGCAGCTGCGACATGGGCAGTGGTGGTGGTGGTGATGGAGGTGCAGGTGGGGGTGTGTGTGTCTGTGAGGCAGAGAGAGTCACAAAGAGGAGTGACCCAGCCCCTGCCCTCAAGGGTGGAAATGCTATCATGGAAGCAAAGCTAAGGGTTGCAGGAGCAGAGAGAGGGGAGATATGTAAAAGATAGGGAAGAGGCATGAATCACCCAGAGGAGCCTGATGGTTCTAGTATCAGGGTACAAGAGATCAAAATTCAACTCAAGTGGGTCAAGAAGAAGTGAATAGTTTTAAAAAGAAAAAGATATTGTAGGTGATCAAAGAAACACAGCTTCAACAGAGTAAGGATTGATCAATGAGAGACAAAAAGACAAAGATGGACACACACACACACACACGCACACAGAAAATGGCAGAAGTCTCATTGTAAAAGAGCCAAAATCTGGAATAGCCCAAGCCATGTGGAGAGACCTAACTTCTTTCATGTTCTTATCTGTAATAATCTTACCTGCATTTAGAATGTTTGCTCCATCACTAGAGTTCAAGCTCCAAGAAGACAGCCAATTTGTCTGGTTTGTTAATTGTTCCCCAGAGAACATAAGACAGTTGGAAGCACATAAAAATATCAGCAGAAAGAACATATGAACATTTGTGATAGATGACTTACAGAAACACTAGGGAGGCCTGTGTTCCAGGAGCTGGGGTTTGAGGAAATGCACCCCCTACCTCCACATTATCAGATGGTAGCAGAAATCTGTGAACAGAAATCTGCTAGAAATGTGTAGGCTATAGCGAGATATTGATTAGAATTTTTTTTATTCCTCTGGATTCACATCCAGGACCCAAGACTGACGTAGAGATGACATGATGACACCCCAATATAAAGAGAGCAGAAAACAAGTAGAAACAAATACCACCCTTAGAGGTTTTTAAGAGTTAGCCCAAATGGTTTTGCTATTACAGGGATGGGGATTAAAGGGAACGTTGGAGTCAGAACTCAAGTCGCTGGGGACTGCCGCATGTGGGTTTCCTTTATTTTCAACCTTCCGACCAGTCCTCAACACTTCTGCCAAGTTAGGAGGAAAGCTTTAAGAGAATGACTCTCAGAGACTGAAGTCAGTAAGGAGAGACTGTCTTTTCAGTCTCTGGTTGAATGAGTCCTGTGCAATGTAATACTCTGGGTGTACCGAGGGAGATGGCAGGGTGAGGAGAGAAGGCTAAAGACACAGCACCGGACTCTCACCACGGAGATGGGGCAAAATGGCCAAATTCCCCATGGATCAAACAAATACAGCAGAGGTAGCTAGGCTGGGGTCTGGAGTGAGAGGACACTTGAAGCAAGAGTTAATGGGGTTTTCTTGCTAGAGATGTGTGTGGAAGGGTTGGAAGGGATTGAGCTGAGTGGACCTCCCGGGTCAGGGCACCGTGCAGTAGAGAAGTGTGGAGAAGACCTCATGGAGAAGAGCTGGAAGGACCCCTGGCCTGGCACGCTTTCCCAGTGACAGCCACGCTTCCTTCATCAGGCTCACTGCCCTGGACTCTTCAGTCAGGTCAAACATCAGTTCCTCAGAGAAGGGCCAGACCATAATTTTCTTGGTAATTTTTGATTAGAGTCTGTCTTCTCTTCAAGACTGTAGCCTTCTCAAGGGCAAGGGGCCCTGGGCTTCTGCTCACAGTGGCCTTCCAGCGCCCAGCTCAGGGCTTGGCATGGAACTGCAGCCTGGTGGCCAGGGGAGCTGGCTCTGGGCGTGGGTGGTCTTCTACCTGTGCTGCCTCCCTAGGCCTCAGTCTCTTCATCTACAAAAGGGACTAAAAAGCATCTTGACTCTATCTGTTACTGTGAAGGTTCAATGAAAGCATACATAGAAAGTGCATGGCCTAGTACTGGACACAGTTATTATTTACAAGGTGAACAGCTGTTGTTTTTATGACTGGCAGTCGGTAAGTATTGGTTGAATTGAATTAAAAAGAGCCAACAGTATTGGGTGGTTCCTATGCCAAGTATCATTGAAATGCTTTACATTTACCATTTCTTTCCATCCTTCAAGCCCCCTAAGAAAAGGGCATGACTATCCACCTTATTTTACTGATAAGGAAGCCGAAGTACAAAGAGGTTAAGGAACTTGCTCAGAGTTGTTCTGTCATTAGATTGGTGAAAACAGGTTAAGGAACAGCCCAGATCATGACATATATTATCAGTTTCCAACGGGTTTGCTGTAAATGTTTCTTTATCTTCAGCACCGTCTTCTCTGGCCAATAAAAAGAGTTGTTAGCAAACAGCCCATCTTACATGAAAACGTTTATTTGATATGGCTAGGTACTGACAGTAGATGATTTTTAAAAGCACAAATAGTCAAGGTAAGTTCTTCTGTGGTCACATTTATTATCTCTTATAATTCAATAAAATATGTCACTTGCATCAAGGTCATTTTGTTATTTGCTTTTATTGGACACATGCAAATTTAGAAGATACCTTAAAATCTGCGAACCTTGAAGTGCATAATCACCATAGCATTGATGTAAATATAAATCACTTAAAATATATCTGAGTAGGAATTCTCAGAAAGCTTGACTGAGGAAAAAAATTGTAGATGTCTATATTTGGCTATGTTTACATCTACCTATGTAAATAAGTAACTTTCTATTCATACGCACAAATATTGAATTCAGCAGTATTTTATCTTTGCATTCTTACCTTTGAATGGAGCTCACACATTGCTCACTGATTAATTTAAGAGAAAGAAACCTTAGAAAGTAGTTCACTTAAAGCATTTTACCCAGAAACCTAATACTTTTTTCCAGCCATTTAAATGATGTACCACACAGTAGTGCATAGCGTTTCCTTCTAAATCTCAACCTTATTAAATTCACAGCAATTCAGTAGATTGCAAGATTAGGAGCTGAGGCTCTTGGGTTATAGTGACCTAGATTCAAATCCTGACATGACTTAATCAAGATATTTAAGTGGCATAATCCTTAGCACCTCCATCTGCAAAATGGGATAATATTAGTATTTATTTCCTAGTGCTGTTAATGATCATTAAAGAAGATAATATGGGAGCACCTTGGTGGCTAAATAGGTTAAGCATCTGCCTTCGGCTCAGGTCAAGATCCCAGGTTCCTGGGATCAAACCCCAAGTTGTATAGGGCTCCCTGCTCAGCAGGAAGTCAGCTTCTTCCTTTCCCTTTCCCTCTGCACCCCCCACTTGTGTGTGCTCTCTCACTCTCTCTCAAATAAATAAAATCTTAAAATAATACATTTAAAGAAGATAATACAGCAGTCCCCTCTTATCTAAGGAGATATTTCCAAGACCCCCATTGGATGCCTGAAACTGAAGACAGTACAGAACCCTATAAATACTCAGCTTTTTCCTATACATGGATTCCTATGATAGGGCTGAATTTATAAATTAGGCACAGGATAAGATTAACAACAATGGCTAATAAAAAAAGAACAATTATAAAAATATATTGTAATAAGAGTTATGTGTATGTGATCTCTCTCTCTCCCTCTCAATAACTTATTGTACTGACCTCCCTTTCTTCTTGTGATGACGTGAGATGATACAATGCCTACGTGACGAGATGAAGTCAAGAGAGTGATGTCAGCATTGCAACATTGCATTAGACTACTATTGACCTTCTGCCAATACCTCGAAGGGAGCATCTGCCACTGATTTCAAGTAGCTAAAGCTATGGGTAAGATGGAATTGCTGTAGTTGTAAGGGGCTGAACACTGTTAACCTATGGTTAGAAGAATAACTTCCAACCATGTCTATTAGTGAGTCCCATCCAACACTTGGTAGATGTTTAAATTATCATTGCTGAATTAATCAAAATTCAGAAGGCAAGCTGTTTAGAGGCAAACAAGGTAGTCTTAGTGTGAGTTGTTAATTAGCTTTTCCCCCAGTACATTCAAGGACTGGTTGTATGGGACTCACCCTGGAAGCTTTGAAAATTTAGGATTCTGGTTACTCTGAAAATTCTGACTCACTCAGAAGGCATGATATTAGGCCACAAATGCAGATTCATAAAAATCCTTACAGGGATTCCGATGGACAGCCAGGTTGGAGCCCATTGCCTCATATACACCTTCGATTCAATAAAATACGTCTCCAGTACTCTCATTGGCAGGATGAACCCCCAATAGATGGAAACAAGATCTCCACATTTTTCTGGTGAAAGAATGTCCACATCACACCATCTGTAGCCTCATTCCAGAAATGACTTTTTCAATTCCCTAAAGGTATGGCCAATAAGAGGAAGTCCCAGAATGGTCTGAAAGAAACCACAGGGAAGGGGACTTGACCCTGAGCATTTTCCAAGATGTCAGTGCCCTCAAGCCAGACAATAGCAGCTCCTCCCACCCAGAGAAGGAGCCAGTGTCAAGCAGCTAGAAGAAAACAGACACCCTTACCTCCTCATGTGGATGTCTGCTCTTCTGTATCTCTCTGTGCCATCAATTACAAAGGCAGCCAATAAATACTTATGAATTAATGATTGTCATCTTAGAGTCAGCCTTCCATTACAGTAGCCTTTAATACATCCCAGCCAGCAGAGGTGCATTTAGCCAGCAAAGTTGATTTAATGAATTTGCCTCCCCATTGAACCCTAGGAAAAACTGCCTCCATTTTCTTTCTCCAACCTGCAGACCTCCTTGTTCCAGCCACGTGCGCTCGCCCCCTATCTCCATGCCCTGCTCTTCCTTCCTGCTCTGTCACGCCTCCAGGCATGCCACGGAGTCATGTGCTCCAGGGTATAAATAACAGACCAACATTCATCTCTGTGGTGGCAGAGAAGCTGCTGCTACTTTTTCTTTCTCTTTTTTTCTTTTTTTTCTGGAAACCTGCCTTTGGTGTGACAGTCTACTACAGCAGTTTGAGACATTTTCACAAAACATTTCTGAGGGAAGCCGGGAGAGGAGATGGGGAAGTTAAGATACTGCTGTGGCCTTCACACATCAGTTTATAACTTGCCTAAATATTTGTCATCATGTCAACAGCACTTAAATATGAGCCAATAATTCATTTCAATCCAGATCTGTATTCTCCGAAGTGTTCTTGGGGGAAAAAGTTGCTCAGCGCTTCCAAACTTTTATTCCTTTATCCCTGGGAAAATACTTCTTTTTTTTTTTTTTACTTATTTAGGATCTTCTTTAAGAATTTATAGCAAAGATATAAATTCTAACAGAGCAGGAAGAGTGTCTGTTTTGCTCATCATGATATCCCCCAACAGTGAGCATAATAGCATACTACTGATGATAGTAGGTGATTGAACATATTTTTTTTTTTTTTAATCAGGGGAGACACACTTTAGAAAAGAGTCTTGGAGGACTAAAGAAGACAGAGAGATTTTTAGAAGGCCATTTCAAGGAGAGAGAACCCTGCCTCCCTCTGCCAAAATGGGAAACTCTTTTCTTCCAGAGAGAGGAGGGGGAGAGAGGAAGAGGGTAGGGGGCAAAGAAGGGAGAGAGAGAGGAAGTGGAGAATGGAAGAGAGGAGAGGACAGAGAGAGAAAGAGGGGAGACAAAGAAGACAAGAGAGTATTTGTCAAGGAAAGGAAGTATGGCCTCTTGCCCTTCATTGACCTTGATAACAAGGGAAGTGTGGATAACATATGTGGTTCAAATAGAAGTTCCTTCAATGCCCTTCCCCCCATCCTCTAAGGATGAAATCTTAGCTTGGCATGATTTATAAGGCCCTGCATGACCTCCCCTTTGCCCAGCTATCCAGCTCTGGGCCCATCTCCACTCTCCCCTCCCAGGTGTGCTACATTCCAGCCATCTTGAATGTCCTTCACATTCTCTTGTGTCTGGGCATTGCCATAGGCTACACTCTCTGCCAAGAACACCTTCCACCCCCTCACTGGACGATTTCTTTTGTGTTTGGGTATCTGCTGAAATGTCATTCCCTCCACGAAGTCTCTCCAGGCCTTTGGGTTAGGCTCCCCTTCTAGGTTTCCATGTTCTGGCCTCTTCTAGGTTGGGCTGTAACTGCTTTGCATAGCTGCCTCTGCTGAGAAAATAGGCTCCAGAGGGGCCTGTGTGGTTCATCACTGTTTCTTCAGCCCTGAGCATGGCCTGACCCACAGTCCATCAATTTTCACCAAATGGATGAGGAAACAAGGAGAAAAGAAGGAATCTGGAGCCTGAGCAAAGAGCAAGGGACCATGTCAACAAAGAGATGGTGGCTACACAGGATGGGTGTTGGTTTCCCTGGCCTCTCTAAGATCCCTTTGGTGGAGTCCCAGATGATGTGGGAAAGTGAACCTAACGCAACTGAGCCAAGAATTATGTGTAAGAAAAGAAAAGAAAGAGTAAATGATTGCTGATAAGACTAAAAGGTTTTAGGGGCACCTGGGTAGCCCAGTCAGTTAAGTGTCTGCTTTCAGCTCAGGTCATGATCCTGGGGTCCTGGGTCGAGCCCCACATGCTTCTCTCTCACCCTCCCCTCTTCTGCTTATTCTCTCTCTCTCAAAGAAATAAAATCTTAAAAAAAAAAGATTAATAGGTTTTGAAAAGACCTACTTGCAGTTAACACATTCATTTCTAGTTACATATGTTATGAAGCAGTTCTTACTGAACAAAATTGTCACATATCAGACAGAAGTTCTTATATCACTTTAAAAATTTCATCCTGATTTAAGAAGAAAGAAGAATAAGCCAACCTACATGATTTCATGCAACTTTTTTGTAGAAAATTCATAAAAACAGATAAGTTGATTTCAGTATATCAAAACAATCAAAAACAAAGTTCCTAATTAATTTTAAGACATGTGTTTTGAACATGGAGATTGCTCCAGCCAGGAGCTATTACCTGGGTTTCTGCCGTTTGTAATCCTATCTTGAATGCTTACATGCTTAGGGTAATGTCCCAACCAAAACTACTTATTATCCCAGTTAAAAATGGGGGGGACAAATCGAGTCCTAGTTATGATGGTGACCCAGATCACCATGTATTTCCTGACTGCCTTGATACCGTGCAAAGTAACGTTGGGTTGTGTCTTTCTTCCAAGAGGGTTTGGTTTCTCTGCAGGAACATAGGGTGGATGCAACTTGCATTGGCCATCGAGGAGACCTCAGTCCTGGATGCCCCAAGTATTTGGGTGTCCTGACTCCTTTGGATACCCGTCTGTTACCTGGCTAGAGTTACTTATTTGAATTTTGTCCCCTCATTTCCCCATCTATAATGGGAAATTTTCTTAGAATCTCTTACAGTCTGCCCATCTCATTTAAAACTCTTACGTAATCTATTTGATGTGATAAGCATTTTATGATAAGCATTTTATGTTTCTCTATCATTTAATTGGTCAAAGGCTTTCCAAATAAAAATGGATTATCCAGAGATTCAAGAAAAGAGAAACCTGGCAAAAAGCATTAATTTAATGAGGATATCTGTTATCTACAATTGTCTATTTTATATCATCAACTGCTTCATAAGAGGGGAAAAAGACTGTCTAATAATTCTTTGAATTCTACCGAAGCACTTAGCATATAAATATCCAACAAATGTTCATTGATACATTATTCTATGCATACTAGGCATTAACCAAATACTTTTTATCCACCTTTGATAATTTTCATCTATGGGATAAGAAATGAGCTGATAAGGTTTAATTGATAAAGGAATCACAAAGTTAGGCCTTAAAAAATATGGGGTTTCAAGAAATTGAAGAATGGAATAAAAACATGCATTTAAAAAGATGCTAGTAATGCATTAAATGTCATACCTTTGAAATTACCTTGTTTCTTAATTAGAATTCTTCAAGCATATCAATTGAACTTGTCTTCACTGAGAACCACACCCTAGGCAAATTCAAAGCACGGAAGGGAATTATTTTCTAGTTAATGGAGCATGTAAGTTTATTTTAATATTCAAGGTTATGATGGGTGAAATGTAAACTGAGAAGTTTTCCTTTTTATCACGGGTCATGGTATAATAGCAGTACTTACTTTATGAAATAAATGTCCAATTACCATAAAACAAATGGAAGGTCATTACATTTTACTTGGCTTTTGTATGCAGTCTATGAAATGTGTTTCCTTACAAATTGGCATGCTGTAATACTTTGTGTTTGTAGTCAATCCAGGGAGCCCAGCCTTATCTTTTCCTCATTACAAACCACATGGTCTCCATTCTTGCAATGATAACTTAGTCTTTCTCTTCATTGAAGCTTTGCGTTAACCATTCTCTCTGCTTGAAATGACTTCTTCATTCCTCTACCAATCCACAAACATTTTCTTTTTCAAGACATCTCAGAAACTCATCTCTCCCACATTTGCCTTCCCTAGGTCTTCCCTAATCTTTTGTAATTATACATATGTGAATCTTGGGTCAGTTAGCCTAATTTGCTCGGTAACCCAAGTAATGAGACAAATGAGTCTCTTGTCTTGGTCTGAGAAAAGATTGCTACTTTCAGCTCTCTGCATGTCTGTCTAGAGGGTGAGGGCACTAGGAATGGAAGGGGAGGACTGGTTAGGAGTGTGTGTGGCTCAGTGCTAGTCACCATCCTTGGAAGAGAGTTTGCAACATATCCCGACACCACTCTTCACTGCAGTAGCTCTTTCTAATTGTATGTTTATTTCATTTGCCTTTCCCTATCTCCACCATTAAATTCTATTTATTTCTTCCATTTATGGTGAGCCTTTGAAACCGACAATGATAGAATTACTATGTGTTTCTCTGAGGAGGAGGGAGGGTACTTTGGTTGATGATGCCAAGGTCACGAACCCAGCTGCCTTCATAGCTCAGGCAAGTTACGTAAATGTGCAAGGACACCCAGCGTTAGACAAGGAGCAGAGTCTGTGGAAGCGGGAGGGTACCTGAGCAGCCTCGAGGCATTCAAATGCAAAAATTCACAACACCCCTGCCAGTCCAATTTGGCCTTCCAGTCACTACTTTGCAACCCCTGATGCCCTTATTTCTTGCTCTGAGCCTGTGAGGTATGTTGGTGGTGACAGGGTGATTAGCTACATTTTATTGTGCAGGAATTGAGACCCAAAATAGTAACTCTTAGAAGTCACACAGGAAAATCAGCTTCATGCAGATGTCTTGTTCAAAGAGAATAGATTGCACAAAAAGGTAAAACCAAAAAGCATAATCTAAAACCTGGGAATGAATAAGAGGAATTCCCTGAAAGGAAAATATTCTAATATTTAGAAGCAGTTTTTTAGCACATTCAGTAAGTTTTAAAAACATGATGAAATCAGCCAGTCCCTTTACTGTGATTTGGATATATATATATATATATATATATATATATATATACACATGAACGAACACATACACACACACACACACACACAATTTATTTTTATGATTAAATTCTAATTGCCCTGGGAAGTTTGGCATCTCGTCCTTCCTAAGAGATTTTGGCTAATATGTGAACTACCTTGATTTATAGAAAACCTCACTTTAAGGGCTGGATCGTTCCTTTCCTAGATCTCCTACAGGTTCTCTCTGAGATGATGCTTTACCGTTATTACTCTTAGTTTCGACGGGAAAGGAAAGTTTGGGAAGAGATCCTTGAATCCACTATTTAATGTGAATGCTTTGAAATTTTTATTCACTTCCACTACAAGCTGAGAAGTAGGCAAAGCATATTCTGCAAATCAAGCCCGTTAAAATTCCGCTGCAAAGTGTGGACTTGACTGACTGCAAGTGGAGCTGTCAGCTCGTACAGGCATCACTGTCAAAGGGCCGTGTCATCTGTCAGTGTCGGTTCCAGCTCACTGTTCCACATAGAGGGAATGCACTGTTGCCTCCCAATTGATAACACGCTGCCAGAAGCATGTTACTTTCTCATCCGTCTTCTTGTAGCTGTCAAAAATGGAATCCATTAATTAGTTTGTTCTTGTGAATTTTAGTTGTTCTAAAGACATGTAAATTTCAAAGTAAGACAAATAAAAATCCCAACCCAAACCATGAGGCCAATAAGGGCTCAAAATCCCGAAGTCGCAGCTCTTGCTGACAGTGGTGAGAACTGACCAGCTAAACTCTGCCTTAAGTGAATGTAATGATGTGGCTAGTTTCCCATCCCTTTTAATGAGAGCATGTTTCCCAAGGCAGCAGAGGGATGGAGAGTTCGAGCAAAAGGCGGGAGACGCCCTTGAACATGGCTCTAACTAGTCAGGCAGTTTGACACAACTTAGGGAGTCTGGTTGCTGCTGCTACTGCATGATTACCTTTTTGTATGTTATTCCTCTCCAGTGGCTTTCAAAAAAAGTTTGATGGACTTTATTTCCCTCATTTTGGTGGTCCCAGAAAGCCTAGGCAATTCTATAAACTCCGTATACTTTAGACAGGATGCCTCATGTGTAATTCACTTCAGCATTCCAATATACAGTATATCTGTGAATTGAAGGAATATTCCATAAGAAAGTTGAAACAAATATATTGAACAATCTTTATGTCTGGGGTAGTATATTGCAAAAATGAGTACGGTTCAGCTTAACCCAATTTTCTCTCTCTCCGTCTTTTCAAGGCGGTGATAAAGGATCGCACTGACAGTAAATTATTTTATTCTATTCAATTCAATAAGCATTTATTAAGTGACTACTCTGTGTAACTCACTGCGCTAGGTACTCTGGGAAATACAAACATGATTAAAATACAGCCTTAGTCCTCTAGAAGCTCGCGCTTTAGAAGAAGGCAGAGGCACACACAAAGAGCCCTAATTGAAGATAGACTGCGGGCACTTCCTAAAGAACGGGCCATGGAAGAGAGGAGAGAGAGAGATGAGCTCCATGCCAGAGACTCCAGGAGGGAATCCTGGAGTGGGCATTGTTTAAGCAAGAATTTGAAGGGAGGGACCACTTTTTGCACAGCTTTAACGTCCTCATTTTTAAAGGCTATCCCACATACCGAGGGAAAGAATACACCAATGAGTCTGAAAATGACCAGGAAGACTAAACTTGCCCAGGTGGAGATGATCAGGGAAGAACTTTCCTCACTGAGGTACCAGCACGAGGGCTGCCCCAGTGCAATGGAGGGAGGACTCGGGGATCGAGACATCCTACCGATCACTGCATCTTTAACTAAAGGTGCTCCCTTTGTGCACAATGTATAGGGAAGTAGTTGATTAGGATTACATTGATTAATGATCCAGAGCATAAACAAATGGTAACTCTAACCAGAAGCAGCTGAGATTTTTTCCTTCTTTTTAGGTTTGGTCATCTCTAGGCAGGATATAATATGGGAGAAGTGTGGCCACTAGAATGAATGAAAAGGAAGATAAAAAATAATTCAGCTGAATCTTTTTTAAGAGCATCAAAACATTTCAGAAATTTCTGATCCGTTGCCCACAAACAGCATGGGTGTTTAGGGTTATTCGAAGGCCCTGCAGGGAAGGGACTTGGTTTTGTTCATTGCCGAGTCCCTGCAACTCAGAAGAGTACATGGCTCGGAGGAGGAATTCCAGCAGCATTCGCTGACCGCACTTTTCACAAAACCTATCAGCTGTGGCTTAGCTGGGTCTCGCAAGAGACGCTGCTCTGCTCAGCTGCGTGCTGCCCCTCCACGGGAGGGATGACTGTAGTTTGAGATGAAATGTTACTAGAAAGACAAGAACCTTTTAGCAGGTGCAAAATATGGATATTTGTCCATTTGGTCACAGCTATTTCTTACGGCTTGAGTAAAACTGATTTAAAAGGAGAGGAAACTTAAACTGAGAGCTTAGAAAAATGAACTACAACAAAGGACCTTGGCTAAAGCTCAGAACGATTGAAATGCTCGTGTTTCTTGCTATGAAATGCTAGCAATAAGGTTATGCCTAGAATGAAGGGAAGTTGTCGACTATTTGGTTAATTCAGTGCCCCTACATGGTTCATTTTAATTCAGTGAGTAAAATATATTTTATGTGAATAGAACTAGTTTGACCACCTTCACGTGAAAATAAACCAGGCCACGGTAACCTCTAAGCTTCACTTTGGGATATACAGGTCCAGCCTTGGTGTTTATAGGTGAAGGATGTTGGCCAATGGCTTCACGGCTTCAGGAGCAGATAATTTACTTAAGTGTATCTGAGTCAAGAGGAGTTGATGTGGGAACCTCTCTAAACCGAAACGACGGGGGAGACACACATAAGAAACATTAGTACCTGCTAAGGGTAGAGCACAGATCCAGGCAGAAGGAATATCTGAATTCTTCTACCCAACCCTTAAAAGTGAGCACTGGTTGCAGTGGTGAGTTGTTCAGAGTCCTGGAGCTCCCCTTCTGGCCCAGGCCTTTAGATGCTGGGACAGTGAAGGAGAGGCGAGGGCGGCAAATGTGGGGAGCATTATGAGGTGGGGTGCTAATGGCAGCAGCCATTTTCCACAAAAACATTTTAATCTCTTAATAGTCGGTAGAGTCAAACCAGAGCACACCAGTGGAAAAATTATCCCTGAATATAGGCATAAGATCTGGATTCTCTCCCCGAGGAACTTCTAATGAGGGCTCAACCTTATTCAGAAGGATAGTCCAGCTGGACTGAACATTAGACCCACTAACCAGAGGAGAGTGTCTAGAAAATTGGCTGCGTCTCATATGTCTGTAAATAGATCTATTGTAAGAATTCAGATCCTGCCTAAAATGCCAGTCCCTGCCTGGCTCGGGTAGGATTGGTGCCTTTTAAGGGCTGCTGATAGGTATCACAGAGAGGGAGCAAAAGTTCCCGTGAATCAGTCCTTCACACACTCTGACACAATGTTACTCTCCACATCAAAATCCAGTTCGCTTAACTTCTACACATATGACAGAACCGAACTGGTTTTGGCCCTTCTAATCCTTTCTAGTCAGCAACAACATCTTGCTTCCCTCAGATCAACTTTCTTTCCTCTTTCTTTCCCTTCAACTCCCCCTCATCCAACCTTTTCTCCATAAGTGATTATTAAAATTACTATGTCCTAGGTACAAGAAATAACTCTAAACCAGGGATCATGTTAACACAGAAGTGCTTACCAGGAACTCATGGATGGTCTATCCCAAGACTCCTCCACCCATAGTAAACCACTTCTATTTTGTGTGTAAGGAGTGGACAGGTCCAACAGGGGGTGGATGCTGTTGGAGTGGGTTACTACAGGAAGAGCTGTCTCTTGGAGGACCAAGACAAGTCATCCCTCATCCAGTGGTTGAAAAGTTTTGCAAGTCACAAGTCACACCAGAGCCTTCCCTCTGCACACCTCTCCCTTGCTCTGATAAAGATGGGCCATTGCTGTGGTCTTACCCACGTAACCGCCATCTGATGACCTTGGGTCCCCACAAGGCAGATGGTAAAATCATTAACTGGATTTCGGTCCCATCAGAGTTAAGTATCAGTCAAAAGTAGGTTGGATTTACCTACCAAGAATCCTTTCTAAAAACGAACACACTTGGGGAAGTTGGAAGCCCCTGTGTACTCTTTCTGACAGAGGAATCCCTTAGAAATACTTGATTTCTCATTTAACTTTCTTTTTTATAATGAACATATTTGTCCTTGACTATGAACTTCTGCCATAAAAGAAGACAGCAGTTTGGTTACTTATCTATAAATAATACAGCAAGATCTATTAACCTAATTTCTATATGTAAGTTTCCCCCTTCTAATTGAATGCTTTTTCTCTTTCTTTTCATTAAAGTCAGCTTCCCGTGACCTTTAAATTCAGTTAGAAAAGTTAATCCTCTGGTTAATCTGGACCAATTGGTTTCTGAAACACCACTCAGTGACAAACCATTATTTCTAGCTCAGCTTTTAATTGGTTAGAATGTTATTGCTGTGAGATCCAGTAGCTGTCAGCTTTGCCTGCTAGCCACTCGGAGCCTTCTGGATGTATTCCAAGTCATTAAAGCAACATCTCCTGTTCAAGCTGGGGATATTTATCCTGAACCCAAGCCCAGTGCTCTCTCCTGCTCTTATTTAATTAAGGCCTAGGGAATGTTGGAGGGAGTCCTGCTACAGACTGGGAACAAGTACACTTTTGGGAGGGGATAAAAACCTTGAGGTTCAACTTTTTTATGTTAAATGCTATTTTTAAGTTATTAGGTTGAAACTGCCATATGAACCACAACTTTAGCATTGATGCTAAATATGTGTTTTCTCAGATGTTCTATAACTTGCCTCAGCTTTGAATTTCCTCCTATACTGAAGAGCCCAAAAGAACCCAATTATGTCACAGAGGAATACCTATCTGATGTCCAACATACAGATAATATATTACAATTATTTCACTCTTATAAAGAATAGAAGCTCTTGTGTTTTCTTTCTAATCGTCCTATTAGTATCCAGGTGCCATAACTAATAGCCAACGATCATTGCAGTCATCCTTCTATTAAACAATCACAGACTCAAAAGAGATAATCCCCATGTATTTTTTCCAGCGATGTACCTAGAGAGAGTGCTGTCTGTGGGCCTGTTATCAGAATCCAGGATTCAGGCCTGAGATTTCTCCTGACTAGCTGAGTGATTGCAATTAAGTTATTCATGTTCTCTGGATGTCAGTGGCCTCCCCTACAAGATTGCAGTGAAACACCATTTATCTTATGGTTTTAAGAGGTTCATTTAAAAAAAAAATGTATAAGAAACACTGAGAGTCATACAGGCAAACTTTTATTAACATACAACAACAACAAAATACAATCATTGAGTTCAAGGAACTCTTGGAGTGACAGACAGAGTCAGGTTTAGTAGCATAAATGAGAGTCTTTCTCTCGCAATCGTAATTCACCCTTTCCTCGTTTCTAGGGCCCCAGAGTCCCTGCTCCAGTGTCTTCTCCTTACTGTCTGTGCCCTCACTTTGTCTGATTTCATTAAGGGGCCAGGGGCAGGGAAGATGCTTCTTCCCCACACCGGACGATTCCTTCCCTGTGAAAATATCCCCACAAGTGAAACACTCCTGGTCCCTTTTCCTCGTCTCACTTCTCTGACCCTTTGGTAGGTCAAGTCAGTTATTAAATCGATAGATTTGGGAAGAAGGAACTGAGTATGCTTAGCTCAACACATCCCTTGTTGTCTCAACACTGTGTTCCGAAGCACGTAAGATTCATGGCCAAGGCCCTGACCTAGCAGGGATGGTCCCTGAGAGTCACCTGTCACCAAATGGGTAATTCCCTCTAATGCTGGCATTCAGCATTGCAAAGTCTCCTTCTCTGCAGATGTGAGCCCTGTTCCCTTCCCTTGTATTTTTTGATCCAGAAGTCATGTGAAGAAAAGGGCTGTTATGCATCATTTGTTGGACACCCCCACATAAGCCTTCCAAATTTACAAAACTACATTTCTACGCTGTGTTTCCCACTGAGCTTCCGTTCCACATACCAATTGCCTTTTAAAGAATCCTACATGGATGCTCTGTTTGTATGTAAGACCCACGCACAAAAAACCCTGACCTAAATTATTAAATTAAACAAAATTCTTCATTTCTCCCGGATCCCATTAGATTACAATCGCGTATTTGTCGGTCTCAGTGGGAGAACGGAGGCAGGGACCTGCGGTAATCTGACCCCTGCGTCATACAGGAACACCATGAGGGTTCAGGAAGGTTTACTGAGTGAATAAACCCGTGAGGGAGCAGAAGTGAACCTGCTGGGACGGGCTGCCCTAGGCCAGCCACCTTCTGGGTCCGGGCACCCTTCTGATCCCCCAGCTCCAGGCGGATCCCAAGATCCCATGTCAGGGCAACCAGCAGAACTACACTAAGATTTCTGAGAGTACAAAAGGTGAGCTGTCAACTCCACGGGGCCCTGGGCTCTGAACTGTTCGCCCAGCACAGCTGTTCTGCTGACGTGAATGAGTCGGTCAACGGACACTCTATGGGGGGTGGGGGGGTACGCCATGCCCAGCCTCTCTACCTCCCTGTATTCCCCAGTTGGGCTCCCCCACCCATCTCTTCCTACACCCCTCCACTGCCTTCTCCAGAACACAGGCAAACCCTCTTCATCCTTAACCTCTCTTCCTCTTGGTCCTTCTCCTTTCTTCTTCTAACTGAAACCGGGCCACACCCCACAGGCACCGCCTCCCCTGCAGCCTTAACAAGTGGCAGTCATTTTTCTTACACTCCGCCTCCAAATGGACCTAGAGCTGCCATAAGTAGCCTTCTCACTCCTCCTTTCCTTACAGAAGGCCTGACCCTCTTACCTGCCTTTAAGTCCCAGGCTCCTCTGGGGCTCTTGCCATCAGACACACCAACTAGAATCCTTACTGGTTCCAGTCACCTGCCAACACGTAGTCATCCCATTCTTTCCTCAGATGTTAGTGCCAGGCTGGTTGTCACCCCTCACACTGCCTCGGTCTTAACTTTCAGTGATTTTTATATTCAGAGGGACAATACCTGTGATATTCTGGGCCTTTATCTCCAATAACCTTGGCCTATATCCTATCTTAGTCACTCACTTAGTCACTCACTCCCAGGGCCACTACAGGCATCTGCAACCTCTCCATAATCTCCATTTCAAGCCTCCTATCCCTCTATTTCCTATCGATTCCTTCCGGGACCCTGATTTCAAGAGTATCTCAAGTGGAGCTTCCATTCATTGACTCCACCACCCTTTCCCCACCCACCTTCCCCTGGTGTCTTCATTTCTTTCCAAATCTGATGCCATTTTGACAAATATATGATGGAAATGTGAAAGGAAACTCTGCAGAAGAAAAAACAGAAATGAGAGGGAATCTGTTTTTACATCCAAAATGATAATCCTGACATGAACATTGAAATCCAAAATGTTTCCTCAGAATTGGGGGATTTATTTCCCTCCTACTGTTGGGCCAGGAAGTCAGCCCTCTGGACTTCATGTAGTCAGAGTCCCAGCGCTATTCCTCTGTCATTCCTCATATCAAGTAGCTCATGGAGGAGTCCTTTGCAGAACAACACAAACCGGCGAGCCCTCAAAATACAAATTGTTTCGATGCTATAGACTAATTTGACAAAAATCTCTTACTTAGCGGTCCCTGTGATGTCATGACTCTTTGAAGAGTTATAATCCAATTCATTTCTGGAACCCATTCTACTGCTGGGCAGACAAACCCAACTTTAATTTTACCTTTCTCCCACAGCACCTGATGAAGTGACTGATAACTTCATTAGAAGAGTAGATGGGGCTGTTATTATATATTAACAATCGCTTCTAGAAAGAGAAAGATGTACCCACCTGTGCTCAGATGGAAGAGGCACTAACTCATGATTGCTGTGTGAAAACAAGTCATTTGACAGTAATATACCTTGAAATAATTTGGAACTTCATTTAAAGTAACCCATTCACATTTATCTACAGATGGAAAATAACATGGAAAATAAGGTGAGTAAAAGCTCTCCTTAAAAATTCACCTTAAAAACCATTTCCTATATTGGTTACTTCTACTGGGGGGAAAAAAGATGTCATTGAATACAGAGGGAAAAAAATTAGACTGGATATACCAATTAGGTAGCAAGTCTATCTCTAAATAGATAGGGATCTTTGGGGATTGAGATGTCTATTTATCTATCTATTCTATCTATCTATCTATCTATCTATCTACTTATAATCTATCTATCTCATTTTGTGAATTTGGTAAGAAATAACATTGTGTTATTTTTCTGTGTCTTTTCATTTTTACCACATATGAAATGCATTTTATTGGAATTCAGACAGAAAGGATGGATCCTTATTAACTCTTTGCCTAGAGAGGAAGAATTTTTGAGCATGAACTATCTGCCACTTTAAATCAATTATGTACCAAGAGAGCCATAAACTGGCCCAGGGCTGGAATCTGTTGTGAAACCTCCTGGAAAACTAGAACAAAGAAAAGATGCTAATTTCTCAGAGTAGGGGGGAAACATCCTTTTCATTGAATCAGATTATTTTTTATTTTCTGAATTTTAAAGACTGACCAGGACACTAAGTACCTCCAATAAATTTTAGCCCAATCAATAGGACTCAAAGATTAGAGAACTCTGCCATTCTTTTACCTGACAGGTAGCAAGGACCAGTGAATTAACAGAAGACTGCTGTCAGCATGCTCAATAACGTTCATGAGGTTGTACCTACTGGGAAACGTCACAAAGATTACAAAACTTCTCCGGACCTCCATTTTCTCCCTTTAGAAGCAACTTTATACATGCCTTTCAAAAGTGAAACTTATCAGGTTTTCCCCCATTAAAAACATTTGCAAACAGGAACAGATTATGAACAGGCTTGAAGAGGAAGGGTGAGCAAAATAATTTTTTATATATATATATATGTGTATATATGTGTGTGTGTGTGTGTATATATATATATATATATATATATATATATATATATATATATGATTGTCCTAAGGAGACTGCACTGGTGGGAGTGGGGCTGGAGACATGGAAACAAATAAGGGGACGATCCTGATAATCTAAGACGGAAATGATGAATGGTGACATTGGGGGAGGAGAAAGGGACAGAGCGGAGATACTCTAAGGGACAGAATTTATCACTTCCATTTTTCTGGTCCACTTAAAGCCAGTTGGTGGTATGACTGCACCCATATATCTCATGACATTTGGTTCTTTTCTTTTTCTCCCTTCTTCTTTCCCTTCTACATCTCATATACCTGATTCCCTATTCTCTTCCTCAATGTTCCTTCTTCTGTTACTCATGCCCTAGCTCTACCAGTCAAGTGTATGGCTTGGCTGGTCTTCCAGAATTCAGGACCCTGAAGGCCTGTGGGCATGATGCTTGTACCAGATGAAGGGCCTAATGGAGATGTCACACCCCCTGATTTAACTGTAAATAGTGAACCATTAAATGATCTCAGGCACTAACACCAAAAACCCTACCAGGAGACACATTCCTATTTACTCCTCTACTATGCGTGAAAATCATGCAAGATAAACAAGTAATAGATAAACAGAGGGGGAGAGAGAATAAACAGTGATGGCAGTAATTACAATGCTTACCATCTGGTGAGAATTGGTGTCTTTTACTAAACAAAAGAAGTTCTACAGTATAAGATGATACAGCAAAAAAAGCTTTCAGTCATCTAAATAAGATCAGTAGTTGGTGTGATGAGCACATGAGGCCAGGAATAGCAGCTCTGGAAACCCTCAGACCCCTGGGTCTCTCCCCTGTAGAAGTTCAGTGACCATGTGCCAGAGGAATGGGTACTGTCCACTACCACAGAAAAGTGTGCTTCAGTGGAAAGCTGTAGAAAGCAGTGACAAGAACAGACTGTGGTCAACGCAGCACCATCCCCAGGTCCTTCCAGACTCCCCCCACCACCCCAGGGAAGAAACCTGGGAATAAAATTCTCCAGAATTCTTTGTTTCGCAGGGTGTCAGATTAGATTCTGAAGGTGAGAGGCACTCCCATGAGATTTAGAGGGTAAAAGAAAAGGAAAGACCATTCTCTGGAAATGGCCAGCGCCCTGGCATTAGCAGGCAGAACACACAGAGCTTGGCTGGCACCGTCAAGCGTCCTCTGAAGAATCAACCGTCTTGTGCTGCAGGAAGCTGATATCACAAAAGCAGTGACTTTCCTGCAATTCTGGCCCATCTAGATGTTCTGAAAATCACAGTAGCCTTCTTGACCTTTGATTCCCGAGTCCTGCCCATAATTGTATAAGCCTCTGATTCCCTGTGTTAGTTCTCCTCCTGCTCAGATGACCTAGAGTGGCTTCTGCCTCACTGAATGAACTGAGGCTGATAGTGATTATAAGTTTGGGTATAAAAAGTGTGGGTTACATTGGAGCCACCACATACTACCTGAGGGACCTCGTACAAGTTTCTTAAATACTTTGAAAATAATTTTCCCTGTTTATAAAAGTAGGAAAAATAAAACTGCATCTGCCCTTCTTATAAGGTTTCGGCGAAAGCCTCATCAAGGATTAAATGACTTCAAACTTGTAATAAAAGCATTTAGCATGGTGCCAAGGGCAAGTAAGCTTCAAAAACAATATTAGTCATTCATTTTATATAGAATAATACTAGCAATAATGTACTCAACCAATAGCTGTTTCTCCCCTCCTTGTGGCTGGTGCATGCGCTCTTCAGGATGGGGCCAGCAGAAGTTGCAGCTCAGAACACACCTACATGCTCCAATTCAGGGGTAGTGAAGGTGTGATTTCTGCAACTCGAGTTTTAAGAGAATGACAAAAAATTATGTATGGGGGGAACCTGGGAGGCTCAGTCATTTAAGCATCTGACCCTTGGTTTTAGCTCAGGACATGATCTCCCTGCCCTGGGATCAAGCCCCACGTGGGGCTTCAGATTCTCTCCCCTTCCCCTCTGCCTCTCCCCTTTCCTGCTCACACAAGTGAGTACCTGTTCATTCTCTCTCCTTCTCTCAGATAAGTAAATTATTGGAAAACAAACAAACAAACAAACAAAAACAGAACAAAAAAACCTCTAGACAAAGCCAGGGATCTACGGGATGACCAAAGCTAGAACTGATTACAACTCTTACAACGAAAGTCTTGTTCGGTGATGGCATGGAGGCTGGAATAGCTGTTGGTTAGAGGAGAAGTTGGGAAGTCCTGTTCCCCAAATATTGCTCTGTGCTCCTGGAACCTTCTTCCATCTCTAGTTTTCTGTGGGTTGGACAATGCATGCTCCGAAGAAAAATGAAAGTTGGGAGGCTTTAGAAAGTGATCCGTTCAAAGAGAAGCAACACCAAATTAAACAAACTTGGGCCTTGAAGAAAAAAAGAGCTTAATCATGAATTCATTAGAAGCTTCTTTGTGACATTAGTTTAAGGAGTTACAAAATCAAGAGGGGATGACTGTTTTGGCCTCACAACAGAAACCTCAGGTACTTAAGAGCATTGCGTAATAGAGAGAAGTGTGACAGAGTGGCGTGTTAGAAGGTATGCAGGATGACTTCCATACTTTCCCACCAGTGCTCATAGGTGAGGGGTGAGAACTGCCTTGGTCATGGTTCCCCTTTGGAAAAGGCTGCTGGTGTGCCTTTTAAGTCCCTCTTTGCTTCTGCTTACCCAGAATTTGAGTAGAGTCATGTTTTGTAATTCTTGACGGCAAGCAGCCTCTCCGAGTCACTAGCTCCATAAGGAAGGACAATGATGACAATTACTCCCCAGAGCAGAGCTTACTATGGTTCAACAAAAGGGGAGAGGGTGGCCCCCAGGGAATGCGCTGGGCTAATGCGAGGCCCTTAGATTCTCATGGGGGTTTCCTTGCACCCCTATTATCCAAGATTCCTAAAGGTCCACCGCTTCTTTCTTTCTTTTCTTGGAAATTCCAATTTATTTTCATTTTCTTATTCCGTCTTTTTCTACGAAGTGAAAAAACCATCTCAGTTAGCCAACTTAGAGAAAGCAGCTATCTTTTATTGCTTCTTTTATTCGAATGAGTTGATTGGAGGATGTAGATAAGATCTTTCCATTCTTTAAAAATGAGACTCTGAAGATAATATTTTACTAGCTAGTGTAATCCCAAATCCAGTTCTCTAGTCACCAAGATGTTGATGAGGATGAAAATGCACCAGGCATTTTTGGCTGATTATTGCCACACAGAAAGTTCTGGCACAGGAGGAGCAGCCCACTGTATATGGGGAAGGTTTGCAGATTATATACATCTGGTTCACGGGGGGCGAGCCCTTCGAGGGTGGAAGGGAGAGATTTTGCCTCTTCACCTCCAGAAATCTTAGCCCTGGGTAGAAGGAGGGACTGAAACCCCAGGACACAGCACGTCCAGCCCTGGGGTTGACCCTTGTTATAAATCCCTCTAACTGAGGCTGCTGTTGGTTTTCTTGAATGATACACAGTACCCTTCTCCTGGAAAGTCTCTTACGCTGCAGTTCTCTCTGATCAGACTTCTGGGGCCCTTAGGAGGGTTAGTGGGAGAGATGGTTTGGCCCAGCAAAAAATTCTCAGAAATGAAACTCTATGTTCTCCAAACTGAGCCTTCACAACTAACAATAACAGAAGGTTAAACAGAAGCAAATGATGGCACTCATTACTCGATCAAGTGTTGATTTAGGAAAAAGCCATGCTGAGCTAACTTAATCTGTTTTGTTTCTTTTTTTAAGAGTACTCTTCTTATTATTTTTTCTTTTTCTGTTAAAGGAGAGATTTAAAAATTGAACCTTAGGGCTAATCTTTATTATAACACTAAATGTTCAAATACAAAAAAGGAATAATGCTTATGGCTTTAAAGTATATGGTACTCATCTCTGTTGTTTAGGTAGACAAAGAAACCTACTTGAATGGATTTAGAAGGGGCATTGACAGTTTACTTGCTACATGCCAGGTACTGGCCTAAGCCCCTCTAGGGAATTACTTCAGTTAATCCTCAAAATATACCTCAGGATTATTATTATTCCCATTTTACAGATAAGAAAACTAAGTCTTGGAAGTATTTAGTAACTTGCACAAAGTCCTATCACTAACAATGACTAGAATCGGGATGAGAATCTAAGCAATCTGATTCCAGAGCCTACACTCTTAACCACTAGACAGTTTACCTGCAAGAATGAAGAAAGTGTTCTGAGGCATCAGCCTCCAGGCTTCTAAAAAAATGGTGGCCAAGGGGGACCTGGGTGCCTCAGTCAGTTAAGCACCTGATTCTTGGTTTCAGCTCAGGTCATGATCTCGTGTGTCCTAAGACCTGGCCCCACATTGGGCTCCGCACTCAGCTCAGCGGGGAGTCTCGGAGTCTCCTTCTCCCTCCTTCTGTGCCCCTCCATGTTTGTGTTCTCTCTCTTCCTCTCTCTTTCTCTCTCTCTCTCTCTCTCTCTCTCTCTATCAAATACATAATAAATCCTTTAAAAATGGTGGCCAAGCCTTTTAGTTGTGAGACAGCAGGCCCTTTGACCCAATCAAATGAACCTTTGCTGTTGGCCAGAACTCCCACCAATCTCCCCCCAACGCTCAGCATGTGTTCTGGCTTATGGACACAAGTTCTGCTCCTTCTTCACCATCCAGTCTTGATTTGAGTCTCCATCCAGGTTTTACTAATGGTTGTTAAAATTAGACAGGTAGGGCCACTTCATAACAGCTCTCAGAGAGGGCATTGCAAGCCATACAGAGAAGCTTATCACCCTCAAAGTCTCCATCACAAGGACTGCTTTGTACACTGTGTGATCAGATGCAGAGGTGGCAATAATAAACTCTTCACAATAATTTACTTGTCTCCAACCTACGTCAAGGAGAACCCTATCACGTTACCTCCACCAGAGCAATGAGCCATCAGTCTACACTTGGAAATAATACTATCTTTCATTTGTGATGAGCTTTGAAGGTTACAAAGGACTTTCACAACTACTTAATTGTCACAAAAACTCTGAACTTTTTCCCACTGTCCCTATTTACAGATGAGTATGTTGTAGTTCAGAGAGAGAAAGTACTTTGGCTCAAAGTCCTACAGAAATAGTAGACATGACACCTAAAACCCAAGTTTTCCATCTCAAAATATGGTGTGCATTTCTAGTATGATGTCACTTAAGGCAGAATTTCACCCGTATTTATTTTCATTCCTGGGGGTAGATGTTCTTAATGGTATATGTACCACACACTTTCTCATGTACTCTGTCTGACTTTTAAGTAGATAATAACCACCCAATCAACCTGGATGACTTGAGTGTTAGATAATCCCTTCTGTCTATAGGAGTCATCTGCCATCATCTAAATAACTTTAACATGATTCTTGACATTTATAATCAGGGTTCAGAAAAATCTAAAGTAATAGACAAATTTTAAGAAATAGAATAACAGCTAGTTTCACATTACTGTAGACACAATACTGGATTAAGAGAGGGCAACATGAGTCCCCAAAAGTGAACATTTGGGCAAGTCACTGCCTTTCCCATTTGAAATCTAAGGGTATTGGATTAGCATTAGATCATCCCTTAAACTCTCATGTGTTATGAGTCTGTTCATTTTAGCTGAGATTTAAAGGAAACCAACAAATGTAGAAGCAACAGGAGGCCAGCAAGAATTATGTTGGCTTCTAGAATTCCCCTGAACCACCACCTTCAAGTCTCAGGTCACAAGAAGATAAATGCTGGGAAGAATTTGGAGAGCTCATAGAGCTGGGTTGGAGCCATCCCTGCAGAGTCTCCCTTAAGCCAGGTGGGCAGAGCCCCCCCCCCCCCCAAAGGCTTCCAGGGTCAACATCTTTCTCAGAAATAGCTTTCTACTAGCAGTAAGTTCTTCGTTGTCTACCTCCTCAATCACACACCTCATCTGTGCCCTTTTCCTTTTCTTCCAGTTTCTGTGGTTGAAAAATCTTGGATGACTGCCAGTGGTATAATAGCAAAACACAAGAAGCTGTTTGGCCAAGAATAGGACTCAAATTTAAGAGATTACTCAGGGAACCTTTCCCTTAAACAGTGGAAGAAATTCTGGTTGAGTTCCAGCATCCATTCTGCCTTTCCCAGACGAATACCAATGTGGTTTGGGGGCTTATCAAGGGCAGGTTCTGAGACACATAAGCCAAGGGTGGGATTGTGGTATTTTTCTGATTGCTCTTGCCAGTAACTGGTTTAAAAATCCAGCTTTGGGCTAATCCGCATAAGGCCTTAGTCTGATAGCAGCAAATGATTTTTTCAGGGATTGACCCTTCCAAGTAATCTCTGGGACCTCTTTCCTACTACATCATCCTTGCTCATTCAAGTCCAGCCATACTGACCTCCTTGTTTCTTGAACATGCCTGAGGGTCTTTGTATGAGCTGCTCCCTATACCTGGAGTGATTCTCTCCACACACTCCAAAGCTAACTCCTTGATCTCCTTCAATATTTAGCTCAAATATCACCCTCTCAATGAAACCCACTCTCTCCATCTTTTGTTTTTTAAGTTGTTATTTATTTATTTGACACACAGAGAGAGATCACAAGTAGGCAGAAAGACAGGCAGAGAGAGAGAGAGGGAGAAGCAGATTCCCAGCTGAGGAGAGAGCCGGATGTGGGACTCAATCCCAGGACCCTGAGATCATGGCCTGAGCTGAAGGCAGAGGCTTAACCCACTGAGCCAACCACCCACTCTCTCCATCTTATTTGAAATTGCAATCCATTCCTTTATCACCCCAAATTTCTTTGTTTTCCTATTTCCATCCTCCATAAGATCTTTTAAACATTTTACAGAGTGTAATTATTTATTACATTTATTGTTGCATATTTTCGCTCACTCCCATGTAAAGCACGTGGTAAGGATCTTTGCTTTGTTCACTGTTTCACCACGAGAGCTTACTCCAGTGCCTGCTAGGTTCAGCATTCAATACCTTCTATTTATTGCATGTTCTTGACATGGTGACCTCATCATCTTCCTTTCTCCCACCTCCTTTCCAGGGTACACATGATGAAGAGATGCAGCTTTGGTAGTCATAAAGGGTTGGGCACTCAATGCTTGGGCAAGAGCGATGATGAAGCTTTTCCCTAAGGGGGAGAAATGAATCTCAGGTCTCCCATAGCACTTGGATTTTCAAGCTTTCAAAAATGCTACATCAGCATGGGCTGGAAACAGCACAAAATATCTCTATTTGGTCTAAAAATAAAAGAAATTTTAAGAAGTCCACTGTGATAAAATTAAAATATGGAACCCAAGGGTCTTCCAAAGTGCTACCTGGAGGTTTGCTGTGGAAATTCTATGAGCTATTGTTCTGTGAGCTTTAGTATAGTTGTAAAAACAGTGGGTCTTTGCAAGTAGCTGCTTTTCTTTCTCTGAAAGAGCTGTAGGTGGAATTTAGGTATACTGTTCAGAAAAAAGAACTTTAGAGAAGTAGATGCATTTGGGGGTCTATACAGTTTCCATGAAGATCTCTATATGGAACATCTGCATGTGTCTGAACTTGAATGCCATCTAGGAAGACCAGAACCCCAGTCTTGCAAAAATGGCTCATGGGGCCCAATAGTAAGTGGCTGACACCATTCCTGAGGGTATAGACCTCCTGCGTGGTGATCTGAGGCCTCCACCAGGCTGACTAAGTGAGGGAGACAGCAAGGCATGCATCAGGACCACAGGACGTGACACTGTAGCCCAGTCAGACGGTATTTTCACCTTTCCTGGCAGAATCCCATGAGCCCATCTCCTTAGGCAATTTTAGATCAATTTAAGGCAGGAAAAAAATGTATTCATGGAACACTATATCAGAAACTAATGAAGTACTGTATGGTGACTAACATAACATAATATAAATTTTAATAATTAAATTAAATTTTAAAAAGAAAAAATGGTACTCACATTGATAACATATTCCTACTCCACAACCTTGAATATCTGAAGTGATACCATTTAAAACAGTACCCTAAGAGACATGATTAGGAAATATTTCACAAAGACGAGGCAGCAATAATTTTTCAATTCAAAAATATAAATTAGGAGGTAATATCTCTAGTTTCACAAGGAAAAGGAATCCCTCTTACTCAGCAGACTCCAGATTTATTTTCTGCATTTCTCAAAGAGCTGTCCTTTGAACAATTTCCCTTGTATCTCAAGAAATGAAGACCTATTTTTAAAAAGTCAACCCGGAAATTATTAGAATTGCTCCCTTTCCCACTAGAACACATATTCAAAAGAATACATAAAAATACTCTGCTGCTGTTTTTCTCTGTCTCTTCCATTCTATAAGCTCAAACAGCTATTCAGCCTCAGAGCTCATGTCCCAAGATTCCCTATGAAGAATTTCAATCTCTTTCACAAAGCTTTTGTGCTATTTTTTTCTTGTGATATTAACTAATCCAATAAAATATCTTAGAAAAACAACTTATGCTTTCACAGAGTCCTCTACCTTAAATATAATTAACTCCTCAACTGAGACACAAACTTTACCCCCAATCTTGGGTTCAAGCATCAGCCATCCACCCTTTAAAAAGTACATAATCTCTCTTCTTATTACTGGTCTGTATCCATGGACCAATTATTTTACCATGCTCACCTTAGTCCCTTCCAGGCTCTGATCAGTCACATAATTGTCTATTACTTTCTGTTTCCCCTTTAGTCTTGTGTCAGTTCTAGAGTCAAAAATCATGGCTCTGATGTGCCATTTTTAGCCAAGATGCCTACTCTACTTTGAAGGTTATGGTGATTCCCAGAAGCCAACAGACTCAAAGTCATGCATTGAACCTTCTTGATACCTGAAGTTAGAAAATAACTATATCAAAGGCTCTTAACCCAAAGCCCCACATGTGGGCTTTAGGAGAACATGGGAGCCCCACAATTACACAAAAGTTATGTTTATGGTTCTCTGTTTGCATTTCTTCTGGGGAACAAGCACTTAAACTTCATCAAATTTTCAAAGTAGTTGATGACACCCCCAAGATTAAGAATCCCTGGAATAAAGAACTTTGACTCTCCTGATACATGAGGAAAAAGAATGTGGATCAAAATCACCAAAGAACCTGGTCCTCCCAGATGAGACTAGATTTGCTGAAGTAAGAACAATTTAGGCAGTTTCTGAAAATAGAAAAAAGTGCCTATTGGACAATAAAGTATTGTTAAAGATGGTATAGTTTAAATAAACCCCAGGTCCCCAGTGACCATGGTGAGCAGGGCCTGAGATGGGCTTTGAGATGGAAAACCCGATAACCCTCAGTCTTATTTGCCATTGTAGATCCTGGGACAGACTCTTCCATCTGGCTTCCATCCTCCATCTCTTCCATCTCTTCCATCTCTTCCATCCTCCCTGGCTTCTCTTCCAAACTATGGACCGTTTCCCCCATCGGTTTAGGTATCATAGCATTTTGCCCACAAGTCAGAGACAACCAGGTCTACCAGTTTCACTTGCCATGTTGGGAAAATTCCATCAGCAGCACAAGTATCACAAACCAATGGCAGTACTATTGAATGCAGGTCTCTGTGCTAAGTGCTTTATATACATGCTTTATCATGAAACAATCCTAGAAGTAGGTATTCCTATCAACTCCATTTCACAGATGGGAACACTGATGTTAAGAAACACGAATTTGTGCATCAAGGTTCACACAGCTGGTGTGACAAATCTGAAATTTAATCCCAGGTCTGCTTGACCCCAAAGCCTGTGTTCTAAACCACTGCTCTATAGGGCCACCCTCAGACAACTAAACTGGAATGGAGTCCCCTCACGTTGCAAAGCAATTTTTCCAAAGTATAAATTTCACAGGTGTGCTGCAAAAGATGTTACCATGATCAATACTTGAAAATGCAAATGCAATCATTATATTATGTTCACCTCAGAACACAAAAGCTTGATTGCATAAAAATGCTGCTTTTATTAGTAAACAGGAGAAGGTTGAAACAGTCTTGCAATTTCTGTATTGCTTTATCACTACTAGTTTAGAGTATGAAAATTTGATCAAAGCAGCTTCTTAAGAATTCAGTTTCATTTATATTTTCAGTCTCCAAATATAAATATGGCTGTGGCACATATCAGGGACATTAAGGACACTTGTATAAAAATGGAATTGAATGTTGCATTGTAATCCTCTTTTTCACCCAGCAGAATTTGGGGGAAAAATAATATACTTAAGTATATTGTTTTGGAAGCCATAACTCAGCAAAATGTCATAAAACAAAATATCTCAATCTGATATGTGATGTCAAGTATTCATGGATTATATTTTCAATAAAAGCATATCTCTTGGGTTTACTGCACCAAAACAAAAAGTGATATAAGATTATAATTTTATGACGTGTGACACTTAGAGGAAAAAAAAAGATAATTTTTTTTCACTTACTCTGTATTGTCAAAGCAAATCATCTCCCCAGCCGCAATTCTCTTGTTCATGAGGTAAGAGGTTGGAAAGGGAAGATGCCTCTAGTCCCAGTGAGGGTCTTCCATGTTTGACTGGCAAGGAGAGAAAAGAGTCGTAGCAAATCTCCTCACCATTATCTAGCTAGAAAATTCCCCAGACTTCTCTCTCAAAGAATCTAAGGTTTGACTCTGGAAAGGATTCAAAAATCAGACTCCTGGGCTCTACAGGGCATGACAGCCGCCCGGCCGAGGGGAATCTCGGCTTCCTTGATGGTCATTCTCAGCTTTGGCCACCAATACTGGGAACCAAGCAAAGAATCTGCAACTCAGCACGAGAAGCATTTGGAAGGAATTTTCTGAGAGCTGTTATAAATCAGGGACCATGAAAATCAGATGCAGACACATCAGTCAGGAAAAGAGCTTTGAAAACTCTCGTGCATTTGGCGGTTTCTAATTTAGAAGCAGACTCTGCCATCGACTGCTGGTGTGTTCGCCTGATCTGTGGCACTACTCACTCTAACCTGGCCCACTGGGAAATTACTATCACCTTGGCTCAGAAATCAGTTAAAACCATGGAACTCGCCATATGGTGTGAATCGGGCTTTGTCAGGAGGTACAGCGTGAGCACCCTTCCGAGGCTGTACCCACTGACAGGCCAGGGGCCCGTTGAGTCACAGCTGGTGAGGGAAGCACGCTGCTAACCGGTAGGCTATGGATGGCATTTCTGAAAAGGTCTCCTCTCTTAATTTTTACGAGACCTAAATTTCTTCAAAAACCTAAGAACAGAGTTATCTTCAGATATGCTTTCATTTGTGCTCCCTAGAGAACAGAAAACAAAAAAACCAAGCAATTTATCTTATATTTTAAGACTAAAAGTTGCCCAAAATTCACAGGTGAAGGAAGGATTCTGTTGAGTGGTAGTATCAACCAAAGAATGCCACCTTTCATGAATTACAGATTTTGTACAGTATTGCTCATCTTAGCTGCCCACCTGAAGTGGTAGGGGGTTAAAAAGAAGTTTCTCTCTAGCGTAAGCTTTCTTTCTTTCTTTCTTTCTTTCTTTTTTTTTTTTTTTAATGATGAAATGCTTTTACCATACATATCTTTTTCTTGGACTTGACTTTTCTTAGAAACAATTTAACAGGTACATGGGTGGCTCAGTCAGTTAAGCATCTGCTTTCAGTGGGGGTCCTGATCTCAGAGTACTGGGATCAAGCCCCACATTAGGCTCCCTGTTCAGTAGGGAGTCTGCTTCTGCCTCTGCTTCTGACCCTCCCCCTCCTCTCCTGCTCCATCTCTTTTTACCTCTCAAATAAATAAAATCTTAAAAAAAAAAATTAACATCTCTGGAATTTATGTTTCTTAAAATTTATAAGATATCTTAATTTAATTAATGTTTCTTTTTTCTTAGTTTCAATCAAATATGGTATTTCCATGGTAATTTACCTAATCTAAATGCCCATGTATCCCTAAACTTCCTTCCTTATAAATATGCCCAGAGCTATTTTGAGATAAACTGAAGACATGAAGGAGACCTCCCTTATATCTGTTGTCTGCAGCTGGCCCTGCTCTGCTTTCCCCCGAAACTCTGCTCCTCGCCTGGGGTCCTGGGCAGTGACAGACCCCTGTGGTAGCCCAGACTTCTCACTCCAGGCTAAAGATGACCGGTTCTTACCATGACATCTACCACCAATAACATCCTCCCCAGGCTGCCTTCTTCTCAATATTTTGTATTCATGTCTCCAGAGACATTTGCTAATGGAAAATAAAGCAAATTGTATAAAAACTAAAAAGACAGATGGACAAGCTCATGTATGGGAAGACCTGGCGAAGGAGTCTTCAAATTCAAACTATACCTTAAAATACCCAGGCCCTGGGGTCTTGCATATCAGCCATAGCTTCTGAGATTTTCCCTGGCATTGAGGACACTGTAAAGGATGATATCATGGCCCCACAGTAGAGTAGGGTTGACCTAGTACCTGCATAATAAGATAAAATAGGAAAATAAAACAAAACAAAATTAAATCAAAGCAAAAATTCCTTCTTAATTGTCTCAGAAGATGCAAACGGACAGCCCCAGGTTTGTTTGTTTGTTTTATAGCTACTTCTATGTGTATTTGGCTCTATTGTCTGCTACCTGGTATTTTAAAAGACTAATAAGGCATTTTTTATTCTATACCACAAGCTGCTTAAGCAGTACCACTCGCAGTAACATAGGAGTCAGGGGTAGAGAAGGTGTCTGGGGAGAAGACTACTGGTAAAAATGCTCTGGTGTTGGGGCACCTGGGTGACTCATTCGGTAAAGCATCTGCCTTCAACTCAGGTCATGATCTTGGGGTCCTGGGATTGAACCCACCTAGGCTTCTCCCTCTTCCTCTGCTGCTCTCCTTGCTTGTGCTCTATCTGTGTCAAATAAATAAATACATAAAAACAAATTTTTAATGTTGTTGTGTTGATAAACTAGTAGGACATCCCCATGGGTTGGGCAGGAAGTGAAACTGAGCTGTGAAACCAAAAGCAGAGCAGGTGGACGGTCTAGATGAAGTGTCTGGCAGGTGTCGTCTCTGGGGATGGCAGCGGGACTCTGGGAGTCTGGGGACCCAGACCAGAGGACCGTCCACTAGTGTGCTGTTCCAGCCTGGGGGACAGTGAGGCTGAAGAGGCAGAACATGTGGAGAGACGGGAAGAGGATCAAATATAGAGTTGCTGAGGAGGGGACGGCCACATTTTGGGGATCTGAAGTGGACCAGAAATTAGCGAGAGGGACTGAGGTGCAATGAGGGTTGGAAATAGAAGGGCGTCCCATGGTGGAACCTGAGGTAAGTGATCAGACACTGTGAGAGGTCGCTAGAGAAATGTAGAATCTGATGGTGACAGGGTGGCAAGGGAAGCCTGAGAGGGGAACGGCTGGAAAGAAGTCGGATGTGAACATCAGCAAGTAGACGGCTCCAGAAGACAGAACATGAAGCCTTTGTTTCGGAAAACCGGATGGCCCAGAAAAGCCACGGAGAGCACACACCACCTTTTAACATACTTGCTAGCCAAGAATCCCAACTGTTGCATATGTAGTAAAATAAAAGGTACACTTACTTAGTTTCGAGACATCTGAGGAACTTCCCAGCTATTTCAAAATCACGCCTTCTCCCACAACTTCATCAGCTCCCCACTTGGACAGCAATTATTTGTTGTGGTCAGGACCAGGGCATAAAAATCGACCTTTGTCTAAGGTCAACACCAGCACTGTAGTTCTGGCTTCCTCCTTACCACTCAGCAGCTGCCCTTCTAGAATTTACTGAAAACAATTCCTCTGCCAGGAAAATGTGCCAGTGCTCTATTTATTGATTTCAGAAAGCTGTGACAAACAACCGTGATGCAGAACATAGTATTATTACCCAGATCTCTCAATGGACTTAGGTCAACACTGGGAAATCATCAGAATCACGGTGGTTCGAGGGCTCGCCAAATCCTCCTTTGAGTGGATTTTTTTGGAGACTTACCGAACTTTGAGCTTAATCTCACGTTAACTGTATTCTACATATATAACCAATCTTGTCCACGTGCTCTGTGTAATGTCACGTTACGATCAGCTCGAGGAGCATTCAGCTGATATCATGCCCCCCTGATGCCGGAAACCTACTCCACTAAAAGCTATTGCGTATCAGACGAGTCCTCTGCTATCTGGGCTGTATGTCATCCGTGCTGTGTTTTACCCTTACAGAAGTAGCAATCCACAGTTAAATCACAGAAAAGAGGATATAAAGTTGCCAGCAGGGGAGGCAAGACGGCCACGCTGGCCCAGACAGTCATTTCCCTCAACACGTCTCCCTGTTCCAAGCCCCGTGCCTCGGGACTTCGGTTTGGTCTGTGCACCCGGTATTCATCAAACTTCAGGAAGTTGAGCTCATGCTGGTTGGGCTGGAGAAAATGATCAAGGAAATGCTGGCTTATTAAGTGGCCATGAGAAGCCTAACTTCACAGCGGATCAGGAATTCAGCACAGCTTTTCAGCACCTTCTGCCGTGGCAAAATCCTCCTGGGCAAGGAGAGCAGGAAACGGGGAGACCTGACCTTCATGTCTTCTCTGCAGCTCACTGGCTGCGGGATCCTGCTCTGTGAACCTCTCTGTACTGCCGGGTCCAGAGGGGGACAGTCAGCCCAGTGATAGTGTTCTTTGGTGAGGCTATCGCGAGACTTAAGTGAACAAATTCATGTAAAATGTTTATCACAATGATAAGTAAATGCGGAATGAGGATTTACCACAATTACTGTGTGGAAGGATGAATCAGGACCAGATTATTTGATGGCCAGGGAATCAGAGGAAAAGTGGTTTGATGAAGAATCTCACTCCATTAGTATTTGCTTCTGGGCTATTTGTCATGCAGAGAGAGAACCTCCTCTACCCAGAACTGTAAAATTATTCTCCTATATTTTAATCTAGTATTTTATGGTTTTATTTTCCATGTGTAAATCTTTGCTCCCTTTCAAATATATTTTATTTAAGGAGTTAGCTTTATTTTGTTCCTTAAATGGTTATTCAGCCATCCCCTTTCATTATATTTTATTTTTTCTATTTTCTCTCTTGAAGGATGAGTTTCTGGGAGTGGAGGCTTACTTTCACACCATATTTGCTCATCGCTGGTATGAATTCTTTCTGAGGAATTCTATCTTTGTAACTTTTAAGTGATACACATATGGCTATAGTTTGGGGTCATTCTGCAGATCAATAAAGGGAAATTTCCTCAGAAAGGTAGAGAGCATTACTTTGGGGTCTCTTTCTAGTTGGAGACTATTCGCTCAGCACAGACCCTCCCACGTCGCCCTTCTCACCTGATGGGGGGACTCACGGCAGTAGGTGGCTTCTTGGTCCCATGAAAGGAAGAAAGGGCCAGGAGCCAAACACCTGAAAAATCAGGAAAAATTATTTAATCTTTGAACCTTCACGTTTTCACTTACAGAATGAGTAAAATGATACTTGTCATTCTCCTCTTAAGACTGTGTAAGGATAAACTCATATCACAGAAATGGGGCGCCTGGTGGCTCAGTTGGTTGAGCGACCGCCTTCGACTTAGGTCATGATCCTGGAGTCCTGGGATAAAGTCCCACATTGGGCTCTCCGCTCGGCAGGGAGTCTGCTTCTCCCTCTGACCCTCCCCTTAATCATGCTCTCTTTCTCTCTCTTAAATAAATAAAATCTTTAAAAAAGAAAAAAGAAGTGCCTGTGCTTTGAGAAAGCAGTCGCATTCTCCACTGTATGGGCTGCTGTGGACAGTGTGACGCTGAAGAGACTGACCTTTGACCCAACAAAGGGAGGTACCTCTTGATCCCCTCAAAGGGAACCCTAAGAGTTGTTGGGAAAGAAATCTACTTGGGAAATCAAGGATTCCATTTGGAAAATTGGAAACAATTCTGGTATAATTAGGGACTTTACACGATCTATGGTTGACGGTACCAATACCTCCTGATTGGAAATGCCTACAGCTGTTGGGCTCTGCAGTCTTGGGGTGGGAAGGAGCTACTGTGGAGTAATAATGGCCGATAACAGAAAATGCTTGCAGGTTCAACAGAGCCAGGGTAGCTTCAAATCACGTCTTCACATCTCTTTCCTACAATCGATTCCCCCCTCTCCGACTCACACACACGACTAACACATTCACTCATCGTTCCCCTCCTAATCTGTAGGTATGTCTTCTCTGACATTTTAGGAGGGAGGCCGTGATAGCACACACCGTGTGTGAATGGTGCGCTCTGGAGTTGTAGGGGCTTCCCAGCCTTCTGCAGCAGCGCTGACTGGGGGAGGGTGGGTATATTTAAGCAAATAGCTTTAAATAAGGTATGAGCTTTTCCCTAGGTGAGTCTGCAAACTTTTAATTCACGGAAAAGCTGGCTGTTTGAGGGTCAGGAGCACTCCAACAGGGACTGGACCTACAGTAGCAAAGCAAGCTAGATCATGCTCCAAATCATCCGTCTAATTAGCTGCAATTGTTTTCAAGCCTTTGCAGTGCTGGCAAATGGCGTTCTAGAGCACAGATCTGCAAGTTTTCCTTGCTCCGTTAAAGGTCATACTGTAAATATTTTTTTGTTTTGCAGACCACATGAAGTCTCTGCCACGACTACTCCGCTCTTCCACTGCAGCACAAAAGCATTCAGATATCATATGTCACGTGAGGGACAACATGGCTGTGTTCCAATAGAACTATTTGTGGTTTGAGTTTAAAATTTATACAATTTATAAAATCTGAATTTTATATAATATTACCCACCACACACACAAACACACACACACACACACACACAAGCATTTGATTCTTTTTTCAACCATTTAACAATGTAATACCATGCTTAGCTTGATGACAGGCAAATACATGAACAGGTGGTGGATTGGATTTGGCCCACAGTTTATATTTCGTGGATGCCTGCTTTAGGTCCCTCACTGGAGGGTCATTCCAGAGGGACCAGTGGGGGCCACTGCGGGTTCTGGACTGTAACACTCTGGCCCAGTTGGGCCCCCTTGAGGACACTGAATCAACCTTGATCCGAAAGTGACCAGCCTGAAAGAAAGGGGAGATTTTGTTACAAAGCACTCTTTATAGTTCTCTGAGAGTCAAGATAACCACTGGATTCTCTAACTTACCCTTGTCAATGCTGGTGACATCAAAAAGCTAGAAAAGGTGCCTGCTGGTTTCTGGCAATGCTCTGACAGTCTTTAAGACCCTCTCACTTGGATTATTATAGTCAAGATGAAAGTCATAGTTTCAACCCTGAGATGGTTCCTTCTTTCCGGGGAGAGCCCCATATACATAGCATGTTGCAGCTTAGAGAACGTTCTCCCATTGCATACAAAAGATCTTGAGATTCCTTGTTTTTATTTGTTTATTTCTTGAGTTTGGGTTTGTTGATGTTGTTGTATATTTTTAGGAGATACTAAAAAAAAAGATAAAAGAAAAAAAATCTTAACTTTCTACCACCTGCTACTGAATTAAGCGCTGGTATGAAAATGTAATATTCTGTGTGGTTTGTTTGATCATACGGTTCTCTGATGCCATATCTAATTTTTCCAGCCTGACCTTTCCTAAAATTCTGCTGGCTCTTTCATTGGGATTTAAGTGAAAGGGCAAAGCGTCTTGCATAAATATAGAAACAGAGTAGGAATTGTATAAAATCCACTGAAGCAAAAGAAACTCAGGGCAATTAATGGCATTCATTGAATCTACTTGCTCTCAGGGAACTTACTATCCTGCACCATACAGAAAACCTCTGGGTAATGCACTATTTATAATTTATGGAAGAAAAGAGGGCTGTAAAAAAAAAATCAAAGGGAACAAGTATGTCTATATATTGAAATCAAACATTGACCAGACTACCTTTCTTAAGCTATTTCAAGAGTAAAGATCTGGAATTTTAGTAAGGACATGTGCGTGTGACCCAACCCCTCCTCCATGAAATATCCTTCCCTATCAAAAACAACCCCTCCCTACCCCCATATACAAATAAGAGTCCTATGTTTTTAACCTCTAAAATAATATGAAACATGCTTAGGAATTTTCATAGTTATTTAAGTCTAGATTAGAGTCAGCTCCAAAGAATAGTAGGACCAGCCCTCAAACCCAGACTGGTGCTCCTGGGCCTCTCTTCTCACTTGACATTCCCAGTGACCTTGTCTTCTTTCCCTTTCTCTATTTTTTGTTTCCTTTTATTTTTTAAAGTTAGCTGATTTTGAAAAAAATTGAAATTATGGAAAATTCAAAAAAAATAACATCACATCCCACCATCCAAAAATAACATCTACCACATTTCCTTCTGTCACAAAAAATTAAATATTGCAACTAAAACTGAAGTCCCCTTTCCACCTCCCCAGAAGCAACCTTTATCGTGAGTCTGTCGTATATCTTTCCATACCATTTTTGTTCCTTCTGTACATTGTGAATCCACAAATATTCTACGGTGCTATTTTATAGATTTATATTTTAATAAATGGACTCACTCTGTGCATATGATTCTGCTTCTTGTATTTTTCAATCAATACCATGTTTTAAAATCTTTTCATATATATTTTTCTTCTTTAAAGCTGCTCATCACACACAGTACCCCCTTTGTAATTATTGTCTCTCATTTCCCGACGCCTTGCAATAACAATATACAAGCTCTCTTAATTTTAAATATTCTACTACCAGTCACCATGGGAAAGCAGGAAATGCTAAACAAGGAACATGGAAAGTTACAGAATTTCAGAGATCTTAGGAAGTCCAGAAAATACAGCCCCATGCTATGATCCTTAATATCCAAGCCAGACGGAAATGGTGGCTGGAAACCCCACCGTATTTTGTTCTTCTGTTTTTGAAAGTAGATCTCAATCAACTTCATCCCTCCTCTTGACCTAAAAAGAAATATCCTGCTGACCCCACTTATTGTAATAAGGCTCAGCCTAGGCTCTCGTATGGCCGTGAAGGAACCCAAAAGAAATGATCCGTTAGTTTCAATGGGTGAGTTACTTTCTGAGGTCACCTGGACCAGACAGAACCCATTTCATTGAAAGATTTCACTGTTAAGAGAACAGAGTGGTGAAGAGCCTGGTTTCTGGGATCTGACTACCTGAATTTCAATGCCAGGTCTGCCCCTGACAAGCTCTTTGGTCTCAGACAAGTTTCTTTATATCCATGTGTAATATTGTCTCATCTCTAAAATGAGAATAATAATGGTTGTTTGAGGATTAAGAGCTAATCTATAATGAGTCCTTGATAAGTGTTAGTAGCCATCACTATCGTTATTGTTATTCGGGGTCCTGTAGATTCATGGTGCCCACATCGATTCGCAGTCAATGAAGAGAAATGAGCTTTATACCTCTTCCTGAAAACTTGTCATTTAGATGCAGTCAATATGCCGGGTTATCTAGTGATATTCAGTTTTAAGGGCAAGCTGAGCTAAAAATCCATACATGAATATAGGTTCAAAAGTTGATATCTCACTTACGTGCAGCCCCATGAATTTTCAGGATTAAAAAACCAGCATCATTACCATCGAGAAGTTTTGTGAATTCACATCAGAATGCCAACTAGGGAGTCAATGTTTTAGCAATAGTGCAGCCTGAAATAGTGGCCTGTAAGGAGTGCCCTGAGGGCGAGGGGAAGAGGTTATGGGTACTTTATTGGCGATGAATGGGTTATGGGTATTTATTGGCGATGAAGAAGAAGACAATGGTCAATAAAAAAGATGTTTATTAGAAGCTGTGATTATTTTTACCAAACCAAGCCCACTCAGGTGGAATCATGGAGTTACCCACAGAAATAAGATGATCATAATAACTATTGGACTCTTATACACACTATGGGAAAAGCATTTGCTATGATTTTTCTTTATAGGAAGAAAGCTCCTATGATAAAACAATGACAAATAGCTTTTATGAACTTTTGGGAGTTGGACTACTTGTGGAGTTTTCGGGTGAAGAAGCCACCTTTGCCAATAGTGACAATTTTCTCAATCATCATTTCGTGAAACTCTGAAGTTCCAAAAATTCCCCCAAACAAAGTCAAAGCCAGTGTGTAGGAGAAAATTAAAGGCAAGAGTGCTAAAACGAGGAATTTTAAAAAGTCAGTTGCCATTTGAAAGATTTTAAGCAAATGGAAACCACCAGAAAAAAGGAAGAAATCCCTGCTGCAGCAGCACATGGGTTAGAAATCAGGAGGCCACTGGAGGAAAATTCTGTACCTATTCTGAGCACAAAACATTCTTGGAGTGTCAAAGATTTGTCGCAGTTGTGTTCAATACACATTCTAGGACTTGATTGCTATGGAAAACGCAGAGATGGTGAAGTATTCTGCAGGTGTCTTCAGAGGCCCAAACCTGTGTTCACCTTAGGTTCACACTTCTCTGGAGACCACTTAATTGACTTGTTTTTTTAAAACTATGAAGATCAAAGCCATAGCCAATGTTTTAGGAGCTTCTTTACCACAGAACACTGATCTAGAAACCATGTCTTCTGTAGTATTCCAAATTTCATTTGGACCATATGTAATTTTATTTAAGTACACAAATAATGATTTTTAATTCCCTAAAACGAAAAGACAGGATATTCTCTGATTATGGTAAAATAACCTCATGCTGAACTCCTGCTCTGGCCAGCTGTTTGGGTGGGGCCCTCTTCTACCAGAGGAGGTTGTCAAACACATTTGTGCTCCCACCTGCTGCTTAAGACATGGATGGGAGGTAATGTTGGCATCACCACCTGGATGGTAAACAGATCCCATCCAGGTTATTCATGACCCCTTAGCAATGAGGACACATTCTCTGACTAAGGGAGATTTTGATCTAGAAGTTGCTTCCTGGATTCATGGCTGCATGGTTTTTGTCAGATTAGTGGTCTCTCTGTTAACAGACAGAATTTATTTATTGCCGATGGTGGTCCCTTACCACGACTAAACCTATCCTTTATATGCAAATGTCAACGTCCAGTTGGATTGAAAGTATTCTTTAAAATTATGATCTGATGAGAAGCACGGTCTACCCACTTCAGAAAATGTTAATACTTCTCAAATTAAAGTATTTTTAAAAGGTCTTATCAGGATTTAGGATTACTATTTCAGTATTGGCCCATCTCTTAAATTTTAGAACCTCGAACCCATAAACAGGAGCTTGATTTTCTCCTAGCCAAAGAATCTTTTCTCCTTAGCTACTAAAACATTCCATTTTGATGTGACTTAACTTTGAAAGAAAACTTACAGCCCATGGTAACATTTACCACATGTGGTAAAATATATGCTCATTATAAAACTCATAATAAAAATAAATTTTGCATCTGAAGAACTTGGGTGAATTTGAGCCATGAGACAAAAAAAAAGGGCTCATCACACATTTGCTAAATATTAATTCTCTACTGAGCCATGAAATGGAGCAAAGTTCTAAAGATAAATATTAATGGGGAGTTTCTGCCAATACTATCCAAGAGAATACATTATAATAGTAAATATATCGAGTGAGAATTTCGTTTCCCTGGAATTAAAATAAGCTAAAACTTCCTCTTATGAAGAAATCCTTTACTAATTTGAATTACTATAACCTCTGTACAATTGTTTTCCTTTAAGCATTGATTATTTGGGACCTAGAAAGTCTTCTTAACCTTTTGGTCTTTGGAGAAAGCTCTATGCACTATCCCTGTCAAATGCCTGTGTGTTGACTTAGTTTTGATGAACATCTTGATGGCTTTAATAGAAAACCTTGTATCCCAGACTTTTCTCTGCCACTCCATGACATCATTTTAGATAAATTCTTAAAAAGAACAATGAAAAGGATATTTAAGATTCTACCATTTTAACAGACTTGTCATTCTCCTTCTTGATTTATTCACACACACAAAAATTAACTCACACTTCTAGAAGTAATTACTAAATTTATATATTCATAGAAAACCAGCATACAAGTAGATGATATCACAATTTGATATTTATGAAATGCCAGTTTTCCATAAATATAGAAAATCAGCAATTATAACTGGAGCTGTTTATTACCATTTGGGAGAAAATAAATAACAAATGGACTCACTATTCGTTAAAATTCCTCAATAATATAACAACTGTCCCCATCTCAAAATAGTCCTATGTGATAACCGTGTTTTGACTTCAGAGTCACTTATGCTAGTCACTTACATTTAAAATAATCCTTGCTAAAATATTCTAATTAGCCTTTTCCTGTATTTTCTTCGATATTTACCAATCTTAACATTTTGTGCGTGTGTGTGTGTGTGTGTGTGTGTGTTGTCTGTGTTGGTTCTATGTTGGTTCAAAGCACAATCTTATTTGCTCTCAAGAATAGGATTAGCCAGGGGGCGCCTGGGTGGCTCAGTGGGTTAAACTGCTGCCTTCGGCTCAGGTCATGATCTCAGGATCTTGGGATTGAGCCCTGCATCGGGCTCTCTGCTCAGCAGGGAGCCTGCTTCCCTCTCTCTCTCTGCTTGCCTCTCTGCCTACTTGTGATCTCTCTCTGTCAAATAAATAAATAAAATCTTTAAAAAAAAAAAAAAAAGAAATGAATAGGATTAGCCAGGATTGTGGGTGAGCTATGAAAGAAAGTTATCATGAATCTCTCCCATAACTATACATACATGTATATATGTAAAAGTTCAACTAGTCATTTTGCTACTGTGTCAAGAGCAGAACTAGGTGAACGGATCTTCGAGAACACACCAGCAGAAGGAACCTCAGGATGCATGAGAATGGGCACTTCTACCTTCACGATGTTAAAGAAGAAATGAGTAGTATGTTCTTTGCCATCACGAAGTGCTAAATTTTCTAAAGAGAGTATTAAATTTTCTACCCTTTTGGTCCATCCTCCAGAATTTTTTCAGGTTTTTGGTTTGTTAGTGTTATCTTGCCCCTCTTAAAGTAACAGGGTTTTAGATAACCATCTTTCTTGCCAAGGCTCCCTTCAGCTGCGGCCAAGGGAGCTATTTTAAGACGTCAGTTTCTAGCCAGTATGTTTTTACGTTCAGTGTTGGAGATTTTGAAGGAAGAAAAGGAACAATGCACAAATAAAACACGTGTAAATAGATTGTTTTCTCAGAAAATGATAGTTACCAGTTGTTAAAGAACTCATGGTGTTGAATTTGGAATGAAAATAAAGAAAGAAGGTGAAAAGGTATTCAACCAAGACCTTGGGTTGTAATGAACTCAGAGATCAGGCACTGAGCCCCTTGGAGCTCCACCTGCAATACCCACCCCTCTCCTTGATTACCTGTGGGTATGTAGATTATGGGTTCTTGCAGTCATTTAAAGACACATGTAAAATCATACCATAGGGTTGGTTTTGTAAGTCATTTATTTAATACACTATATATCACAAATCTCTTTCTCTGCCATTAAATATTTCTATAGTGGCTTTAGAGTATGAATCTACTCTTTTTCAACCAATCCATTATTATCAGGTAAATGTGTTATTTCATATCGCTGATATTTTACACATTGGAATTATGATCATATATATATCTTTACAAACTTTTTTTAGGTATTTCTTTAAAAAAGTTTCTAGAAGCTAAGGTTCTTTTTAAACATTTCTAGTGATGAGAGATTTTGCACATCTTAAGACAAACTTTGATTATTGGACAAGTCCAATTCAAATAAAAGCTGCTTCTGATTCTCATAGACTAAATTAGATTTCCCTAATAGGCTAGAGCTTTTCATGTGCTTACCAAGAGCTAAAAATTACTATTACTCAAAAGATATGTTTTCTATATTCCTCATTTTCTGTTAACCTTTCTTTGGCCATTTCCTCATAGTGTCTTCTGTCTTCAAACTTTTTTGGGAGAGAGAGCATGCCAGCTTTGAGGGAAGAGGAGAGGGAGCGAGAGAAAGACTCTCAGGCAGGCTCCATGCTCAGCACAGAGCCTGATGTGGGGCTCCATCTCATCTCATCTCCATTAAGCATCTCTTGCTTAATTAATTGAGCCACACAAATACCCCTCTCTTTAGAAATTTTATTTTTTTAAATTTTGTTTTATTTTTTCATTTTAAAGTGGAAGGTAGAGTAACAAAGATGTAGCATATTTTCATATATTTCAAATTTTGTGTAATTTAACTGATATTCAAAATGAGCCAAAGAATTATCTTCTATTTTTAGGCTTGAGTGAATGTGGCAGAGACTACAATTTTTCCCCACTGTCTATTTTCTCCCCCCTTAGTGACAGAAGACAGCCTTATGAGCAGACAGAAATTTATTTTCCAACCTTTTTTGCAACTCGTTGTGGGAATATACCTACATTCTGGCCAATGGGATGGAATTGGAAGTATTCTGTGGAACTTCCAACTTAGTGGAAGCTGACCCAGCTTCCACTCTCTTTATTCTTTCCTTTTCTATTTCTTCATACATGATGTTTAAGACCTCTCTAGTCCTATCGGAATATGAGGTAATCTTGTGGTTGGAAGTAATGCCCCGGGATAGCAAAATAGAAAGGTCAGAGAAGCCTGGTGTCCAAAAACCATAGACCTTCCATAGCATAGCTCATTGCTTAACTTCCAGAATTCATTTCGGTGTGAGAAAAACAAATTTCTTTTTTATTTCAACGATTATTATTTTGGTTGCCTTTGATAGTCATTGCATAATGCAATTTCTAACACATACAGGAGTCATAAAACCCAAGTGCTAATAGAGAATAATTATTAATTATCCATGCCCTACCAGGATCCTGCCTTACTATAGGACATTCATGGTAGACAAAAAGGATATGATCAATGAAGAAAGCCATATCAAGTACATATCAAGTGTATATAATCAATGGTTTTGGAGAGAATCTTGATTTATGGGACTATCTTTATAGCCATGTATTCAACTAATAACCTACCCTGATAGATACCAAACACTCTAGAGTGTACCATACATTTGTTAATCTACATAGAAACTGGGGACTGTGGCTACATCTTTAGTAACTCAAAATCTTTAATGTTCTCAGGAATTGTTAGAAGCAGGATGGTTCTTGGTAACAATGACAGAGGTCAAAGGGAATGTCAGAGAGATAAACTGAAAGAAGAGATGAGCTGAAGTTCAACGATCTCATTGATCCCACACAAACATATGACTATTTCTTAGAAGGCAGTGGGTATGAAATATACATGGGAAAAAGAAAGATTTGGATGGAGAAAGTGTGGAGGACAAAACCAAAGAAATAGAATTTGTCCGTTAACCCCTGGCTCTGAGTACTAGGCAGCCTCAAAAGATTTATTCCCTTAGGTTTTGGTCCTGTTTCCTTTTTGCCTCTTCCTTAGCCCACAATGAAACACAGACTGTAGAAAAACATATAAGGTAATGACTGCAAACATTATTTGACAATCAGAAGAGAACTCAAGATAGAAGGAGAAGGAAGAAGAGCCCTAATCTCCTTCTCATGGTCATAGAGAACTCATGGAATTTGCTTTTGGCAGCAACTGTCACAACTATATATCCCTGAGCTTGATTTCCATGTTAAATCCCTTTTCCTATTATGCAGAAATTGGATGCTATTAACATAAATAGCCAATTTAAATGTAAGATAACAATGATGAACATAATTCAAACAGCAATGTCATAAAGCCATTTTAAATAACTTTTGAAAAATCATTTTAAATTTCATTCAATGTATATTTTGATAGGGTTAAAAATTCCTTCAGAAAACAACCATGGAAGCTGTGAATTTGAGGCTACCTGAATTATTGCTAAAGATCTGCCAAGAGAGCACTTACCAATGAGTTTTAATGACATTAACGGTAGTAATTTCCAGCTGGAAAACTTATGGGAAGAGAGAGATTTACCTTTTTTCTTCCAAAAGTCAAGAGGAAATGGAAGGTTTCTGATAGTCATGGGAAGTGGAGTTAGGGTGAGATTCTGTCTTAGAGATAATAATTTCTCTTTTTACTTCAGTTACATAAAAAAAAACGAAGGAAGAGTGATAAAGGGGAAAGTACTCAAGAGAATTGTTTCCTCGGAAAGCTGTCAAGAGGGAATTAAGAGAAATTATCCCAGCCAGAGTAAGCCTCCAGCACACACAAAATCAACAAGGGCCCCAGACACCCAATGTAACCAGAGCAGACTCGATATGCCTCCAGAAGGATCTCAGCTATTAACTAGAAACCAAGGAAAGCGGGATGTAGCCATCAGTGCCTCCCAGTGCAAGTCATAGGAGTTCATTCAAAAAATCTGCTAGTCAGAATTATTTACTTAACAATTAAATGGGTTCTAGGTTTATGTATTTCAAACAACAAGTGGAGGAAATATTTGCTTGTTTTGTGATTCTTTAAGATGGTCAGGATGAAGAAGAAAGCAAAAGGCCTTTGTTCTCATTACATGGAAGGTTGTAAAATTACAATTGTTAGTGGGGCTGCAAAGAGCAGAGGATGCAAAGAAGCCTTGATTAAGGAATTCTGGAGAGAAATGAGCACTGCACAGGTGAGAAGAGAACAGGAAGAGCTCCCATCTGGAGTGTCAGGTGCCTGATCGGAGAAGGGTAGATGGAGAACGTGTCACAAATTCACAATAGACAGACTACAGGGACATGCTAACAGAGTGGGCTTCGGGAATGGCTTAGAATCTGGAAGAGATCCAGATGCAAACTGCCTGACATTTCTTTTCTTCCCATCCCTACACAGCCCTGTGCCGAATTATGCAAAGAAATTCAATGAAGATGGGCCTACACATCAGAAAGAAGTCAAGTAGTCTTGCACTTGGATTCTTGGGCCCTGCCACAGATGCGTGCAAAGGTCAAGCAAAAATATCGGAAACTGCGACCAGACTCCCTCCCGTCTTAAATACTGACAGGATCTCCCCACAGAGGTGGCACAGGAGTTGGGGTCGGGCTGATCACGGGAGTGATCTCCATCTACTGAAAGCCGCAGCCAGGCTCCAGCTCAGCTCCACTCCAGGGGAAATCAGAACTAATTGACCTCAGCTGAAAGGCCAGAGGGAGGATAGTGTTTCGATGTTCTGGGAAATAAGTTAAACAAAACAGAAAACTTTCCCTTGGTCCGCTGTTCCTTATACACTCTATTCAGAGTCCAGTACAAACTTACGAGACTTGAGAATGAATAGGAAAACGTGAACTACATTAAAAGGAAACACACCCAATACAGACAGATATTGGTATTAGCAGAAGAAGACTCCAAACAACGATTATCAACACACTAGGGAATGTACAGGAGGAGATGGATATGATGGAGAAAGAAGAGAGTTGTTGCAGGAGAACAACACAACTATTTTTTAAAACACCTGTGGAAAACTCTGGAACTGAAAAATTTTTAAACTGAAATTTAAAAACAATCATTGGATAGGCTTACCAACAGATTGGACACTGCAGAAGGAAATAATCCATGACCTTGAAGAAAGACTATTCAAACGGTCAGAAAGAGAAAGACATGAAGAAAAATAAAAAGCACCAGTCATTTCTAGGCTATCACACATAAACTTGGAGTCCCAGATGTATTCACATACATAACATTTAAAAGTGAAGATGGATTTGGGGGGACTGCCTTGCATATCTTTTTTTGGAACTTCCTGTGAATCTCTAGTTATTTCAAAAGAACAAGAACAAACAAGGTCAAAATGAAGGTGGAAACAAAGACGTTTTCAGATAAATGAAAGCCGAAAGAATTCAGCAGCAGATCCACATCACAAGAAATGCAAAAGAAAGTTCTTCAGGGTCAAAGAAAATGGTACTCCACAGAAATGGGAATCTACACAAAGGGAAATAGAGGACCAGAAATAATAATTACATCAACACATAGGAAAGATTATTTTCTTCTCTTCTTAATTTCTTTAAAAGACAATTTTTCTGTTACAGGAAAAACATTGGTCATGTTTGTGGGGCTTATAAGACATGTAGAAGTCAAATGCACAGTCCAGTGTAGGACCCCAACAGCAAAACAAGGAAGTAGTAAATACACTCAGTAAAACTGTAGGTCTGGAGGGCAGTATCTAAGTTAGATCAAAAACCTGGCACAGACCACTGATGGAACAGGGAGTGATGAAAAAACAAAACAAAACGGCAACTCTCGGGACCTCATGTTAGGTTAGAACCAGGCCATCGGATGAACCTTGACACGCTTGCTAACTGTTCCACCCCTCAGATGGTAGAATAACCAAAGAAAGAAATTACAACTCTGAACTTAATTATGAACCAATAAAGCAACACCAATTCCTGAATTGAAAGTGACAGAAACCTTGGAAGACAGTGACATTTGCGATGATCACAGAACTGGAGCACACTGGATGGTCAGGATCGTGGAGGTCTTGCTCCTTTTCAGTGTGGGTTTCAGACTGGTAGCAACAACTTCACCGGGGAACTGTTAGAATTACAGAATCTAGAGCCCCAGCACAGGCCTATGGAATCAAAATCTGCATTTTCACAAAATTCCAGGTAAATTTTATCCAAGTTGAAGTTTCAGCAGCCCTGCTTAGGCTGCCTTTTAAAATGCAGATTCATGAGTTCCCTGGAAGAAGTGTTGGCTCACTCACTGTGAAGATGAACCTCACTAATCTAAATACTCGTAAAACTCCCCAGATTATTCTCTATGCACTACTATTTGGTACTCTCTATGCACTAGTGATCATTGTGCTAAGATGAGAATTTTTTGAAGTACGTTTCTTGAATAAAAAAGAATCCTGAAATAAAATAGTTACCAGAAGCCTTACTAATTCCCCTCTTATAAATTCATGGTCTGAGAAGTCATTTAGGAAAAAGTGTCTGAAATTATTTGAGGCAGTGTTTCTTAGAGGAACTCATTCCTGGAATACTATTCCCGCTCACCTCCCCCCATAGCAGAAGCTCATGGAATTATCCCATGGAACTTCATTTTTTGTGTGTGGACCTCACTTTCGGTAATGTGGCCTTAAGTGTCATATGTGTGGCTTCTGGAAGTTCAGAGAAAAAAATCAGGAGGATTCTCATGCCTTGAGACTTTAAAAGGAAATAGAGTTCAGAATGGAGAATCCCAACATATACATAAATCAACAGATGGCACTTCAAGTTCACCAGCTCAAAGACAAGGACAAGGAGAGGGGAGTGGCTTCTCTCAGAAGCTCAAATTGGAAAGGGCATAGGACCATTGGATCAAGGGCATAGGACCAAGAGTAAGAATTTTAAAGACAATGTTGTCACCATGTTTTTCAGAGTCCACAATGTGAGGGTTTTGAAGGGGCGGGGGTGGGAGGTTGGGGGCACCAGGTGGTGGGTATTAGAGAAGGCACGGATTGCAGGGAGCACTGGGTGTGGTGCATAAACAATGAATACTGTTACGCTGAAAAAAAAATTAAAAATTAAAAAAAATAAAACAAACAAACAAGAAAATAATGTTGTGACCATGGAGACTTAGACTGGAAGAGGCTGAGACTTGCAATAATGCTTAAGAACAGCTATTGTTCAGGGATGAATCTGGACCAGTAGGAAGAGTACTCCCATGCCAGGGAGAGATGTGCTGTCATGTTCACGCTGCCTCTGGTGCCCCGGCAGCCTCCAGGGGTCCCCTAACCCAGGAGGTCCTCACCTCAAAATAAGAGCCTTGAAGTCATTCATCTCTCAGAGCTTCCTATTCTCAACTCTCAGTGTTCTTACTTCTAATCATGCTCAACCCCATCACATTTTTGTTTTCCTTATTGGACTTTTGTGGGAACCGACACCAAAGGGGCTGGATGCTTATCGTGCTTGGAAATTCTCTCTTGTAGCCCAGCAGACAACCCTACATCAGAACAAAGAATTCCATGGATGGATGGCATTGTCCCCTCATTCTACACACCTCCAGAAATAATTTCTTTTGTTAGCTGATTCTTTTCTCCTTCCCCTGCCCACTCTGCTCCCAGAAAGGAAGACTGATTAAGGTCACATCACAGAAAAGGATGGTTTCCAATAGTGCATAATGCTGAAAATCCAAAAAACACTAGAACTTTTGGAAATCGTGGAAAAGCTTGCATGGCTATTCCTGAAATTAGAAAACGGTTAGAGTAGCCTCTCTTCTGGCTTTTGAGATGGTATAATGCAGGCAAAGGCCCAACTGCTTATCTCATTAATTTTGCGGAAATGCTATTATCATATTCATGAAGAAACAATAAAATAAAAATGTAAAGGATGAGACCTAGTACTTCGGCTATTCAATCATAATCTCTGACACAGTCAATACGTAAGTTCAGCTTATATTTTTTCGAACATTCTGAACAGACCCTGACTTCACACTTTTACCCAAGCAAAAAACCAGCATAGACTAGCACATGAAGACGTGTACTCTGTTGTTGCCAAACGAGCCCCATAATGACATGAAGTCCTCTAGGACGTACTGCAATATCACTTTATTGCTGTCTTCACTAATGAATCCAATTATTAAAATAATTCTGCGCTTCCCTATTTTGGTGGGGGTTCAGAACAGAAACTCAGACTGTCGGCACTGCAAGAAAACGGCTACAGGTCAACGGCGTAGGGTTTGTGAAGTGGTGGCCGCGGTCACGTACTAGCCCAGACACCTTTATCTGACTTCTGTTTGTTTGGGATGAGCACATTTTTAAAAGGGCAATGCAGCTCCTCAGTGTTACAGTCGAAGTGTTAGAACAGCTGAGCTCCTACTGTCCTACTCTTTATTCAGTGGTAACTACTGGACCGAACCCTTCAAGCATTTCAGTTTGCAGCTCTACTCCCTATGGAAATTGTTAGGGTTCAAAGGGACACCAGAAATCATCAAATCCAATGAATTCACAGATGTTGGCAGGCCCACAAGGGGTTGTGAGGGTTTTACATTGATAAGCCAAGACAACATTTTTCATCCAAAGGATGCGGTTATCTAAAATAGTAAATAATAACAAGTTATTTTGATAATAAAAAACAGAACGACCATTTCCAAGAAAAGCCACTTAGCAATGTTCCAGTAACAAATATATAATGATGTAGATGTAACATTATCTTTTTTTTTTTTTTTTCTAGTTTGCCACTGACCAATGGAAACTTCCTCTCAGACTGTCACTGGCTCTCAGACTGGTGTCTGGGATCCACTGACTTGGTTCAATGTTTTATTTTAGAAGTGAGGATACAGTTCCATGTTGTTCCTAAAGTTGCATGGCTGGTAAGGACCAGAGCCAGATCCAACCCCCAACTTTCCAGTGCCAAGACCAAGGTTTCCTGACTTCTCCAGTTGCTGGAGAGCCCTGTGTCATAAGGCTCTTCTGGAGACAGGCCCATAAAATCCTGGCTCACCTGTATAATCTTGGGCAAGTTAGTAAACATCCCTGGCCTTCTCGGCCCAGGTCTTCCACTTTCATTGGAGGACTTCATTTATTTGAGTTCATTGTCTGTCTTCCCATTCTTCCAGCACTCAAGGTCTGCACTTGAGACACAATGTCCCATTTAAGTCCATGGGAAGTGTAAGATGGAAGAAGGTGGGGCGCTGGCCGATGACACTCTCATTTCCCTTTGTAGCCCTCACAAAGCCAGACCCCTTGCTCTCTCCCCAGGGCCAGTCACAGAAAGGGTCTGTGGGTAAAGGAAACAAACCGGCAGCCAAAAAATTAATTGAAAAGTAAATTAAATCTTTACTGTCATCTCTGGGAATTCCAAAAAGGACTCATAAACCACTGCAAATCTTTTGGAATCCTCTTTTCCTATCCACACACCTTTGCCCCCCCACATGCCTACACACTGACCCCGTCTTCCCACACACAGCCCCTTGGTGCCAGAGTGGATCTTAATGCTCTCTCCTTTCTCCCGGCAATCCCACACCCACCCTCCAGTTCAGACAGAACAATCTTTCTAGTTCATACTTTTCTTTCACTCTCTTTTTTCTGCCCCTTTTCCCCCCACTTTAATGAGTAATACCCTCCATCTGCAGTATAAATCTCATTAAGCCCCTTTCCTCTTCAATTTCCTTGTCGCTCTTTCCCCTGATTTATGTGATCAGGCCAAGATGGGCTTCTCAGAAGCTGGTAGGGAAGGAGTGTAGATAATCATGCTTTCATGGTTGGTGTCCCTGCCACATATTTATTTACCAGATATTTATGCTACAAAAATACTTTATATTCCCAGACATCTTTAAACTCTTCATATTCCCACATATATAGGAAGCATTATTTGCTTTTTATAGAGTAAGGAACCAAATAAATAAGGGATATAATTGATTTTCTGAGGTCATTTAAGTCATTTGAACAAGAAATATATAAAGCAAATAGTTCCTTTATTCTCGTCCTACTCTTTGAAAAGGTCTTCCACAGTAAATGTTGGTCAACAGGAAGTATTTACCAGATACTTAGTATAGTTCAGGCACAATTCTAGATGCTAGGAAAATAGGGATAAATGAAACAGTCAAGATCCCTGTACTCACAGAGACTTTGATTATAGGGAGGAAGGAGTATATACGTTGGCAGAGAGGTACTGAGGAAACAGATAAAGGGATACATTTTCAAACAATGAGAAGGGCTATAAAGAAAATGGAACAGAGTAATTTCGTGGTCAGTGAGAAAGTGGGCAGGCCAGTGGCTCATTAAGTCTCGATGAAGAGATGGGGTTTTGGGGTCAGATCATGCTAGGTGATGCACAGCAGGTGGAAAGGTTCATAAGACCTAGGAGGCAGGGGGAGAGGGGGTGGGATGTTGAGGGAAAGGGGAACTTAGTGTGTTTGTCAAGCAGAAAAAAAGCCAGTGCTGGTGGAGACTGGAGTGAAGTTGTTCATGAACATGGTAGGAAAGGAGGTCAGGGTGCAGGTCATGTTGAGACTTACAGGCCAGGGCTGGGGGATGGGATTTATTCTAAGCCACTGGGAGAATTTCAGCAAGTGAAAAATAAAATTTCATTATTTTTATAAAATCATTCAGCTATGTTGAAAAAAGATTTCAGGAGGCTGCCGAGAAGGGTATTGCTCTTACTCAAGGAAGATAACACAGATTGCTTGGACAAGTGCAATGGCAACGGAGTAGGGAAAGGTCGATTCAGGATATATTTTTAGGTAGAGCAGATAAAACTTGCCAAGGAGCTGGATATGGGGTAAAGAAAATGCCTTGAGCAACTGGTGAATGGATAGTTGGGCCATTTCCTGAAATAGGGAAGAATAATTCAAAATAAGGAGAAGTGGGCAGAATCAAATTTCAGTTTTGCCTGTGTGGAACTTGTAATGTTGGGTAGACAGGCAGGTAGAGAACTAAATGTTATCTGTGAGTCTGTCATGATTGAGGTCTGCATGCTGCTTTCTCGGCCCCAAATACCTCTTTTCCCTTTGTCAGCAATTTCCTGCCCACCCTTCCAATTCAAGTGTACCTCTCTGGGAAGTTAGCAGCTGTCCCCTCTAGGGTTTCTTTTAGCACTAACCATGAGAGAAGTGGATGGTTTTGAGAACAATTTAAAGAAGTAAAGATCTGCAGGCAGGAGTGATGGTTTGATATGAAGGTTAGCTGGTGTCAACAGAGACTCACTGGATCCTGGAATGATCATACCATCCACTGAGCTGTTTACAAAACTAGGGGGATGGAGGGAAAACCATAGATATCATTCTTAAAATGTTGAATTTGAGGCAGATATGAGACATACACATGGCAAGGAGGAAAAGGCAGTTGGATATTGGAGGTCCGCCCAGGAGAAGGGTCACTGCTGAAGATATGTATTCAGAGTCATTAATCCGTGTAAGGAGAGGAGAGCCAAGGACCAACCATGTTAAGTTTGGTTGAAAGAAGGTAGTTCTGGAGGCATCTGGATGCTCAGTCAGTTAAACGTCTGACTCATGATTTCTGCTCAGATCATGATCTTATGGGTTGGGATTTCATGGGTCACGAGATTGAGCCCCTCAGTGCTCAGGAGGGAGTCTGCTTGAGATTCTCTCCCTCCCTCTGCATCTGTCCCTCCCCCTGCACTCACTCTCTCTCTCCCAAATAAATATATAAATATTAAAAAAGAAGAAGAAGAACAACAAGAAAGTAGGTCTGAAGAAGTGATTGGAGAAAGGACATTCAGAGAAACAAAAGGAGAATTCAGAAAAGCGTCTTTGTATCCAGAAACCCAGATGAGACAACTTTGGAGAAAGAGGTATTAGTCAGTGGTGTGAAGTGCTGCAGAGAAGTAGCGACCCAAGGCCATGATTCTACCTGTATGCATTGTGTGCTGCACATGTATCAGAACTCTCCAGAGCCACGGTGCACATCTCTCCCCATCTCTGCACTCAGTGACATCATATCTGAAGCTTGAATTGGCCATTAACATTGGTATTAACACATGGAAATGAGCAAACACTACAGATCAGGTCTTCCCCCCTCCACTCCAGAGAGCTAGTTGCTAAACACCAGCATACCACCAATAAAGTCTATTAGAAATACCAAGGAACTTTTAAAATACACCAGTGCCTCTGTTTCATTCTTAGATTTTTTTAAGGATTGTATTTATTTATTTGAGAGATAGAGTGAGAGAAAATGAGCAGGAGGAGGGGCAGAGGCAGAGGCATTGGGTCAGAAGCCCAATGCAGGGCTCAATCCAAGGACCCTGAGATCATGACCTGAGCCAAAGGCAGATGTCTAACAGACTGAGCCACCCAGATGACTCTCATCTCTTGATTTTTAATGCATTTGCTCTGGGTGTGCCCTAGGACAATTATATTCCTTAAATGTTCCCTGGGTGTTCAATTATGCAGCCAGAATAAAAAACCATGGATCACTAGAAAAATAAAACAACCACGTATTTAGTGTCCATGGAACACAACACTGATGTCTAAAAAGTAATAAAAGAAGTTAATCAAGAAGAAATAGTCTAGGATTCTGGATAAGTGGGACTGTATGGTACAAGTCTGAACAACCATAGTGTTAAGTCACATTTCTAGGGGCCAAGGTAGGTCAAGGGGGAACAGGGAATAAGCAGTATAGGTCCAAGCGGTATTGTTCAAAATTTTTTCCCAATCTTCTTGCTACAAAATAGAGCCAGAAAAAGAGGCCAACTCACAGAGGAGAACAAGATAGCCCAAATCAAAGACAAAGGGAAACTTTCCCCTGTAAATAGTGTACCTAAAAGCCAGCTCTATCCCTGGGCATTATGGGAGTCAATAAGTCCTCCCCACATTTTGGAATTTTCTGTAATTACATCTGAAAGAGACGCTGTCAGTCAGATGGGTATGAATTATGATCTCCATCTCCGTCATGTCTTATTATTGAGAAAGGAATCTTATTTTGAACAAAAACGATGCCTACCTATAATGTAGGTGATCAATAATAATTGCAATCCTTGATCAGTCAAAGCCCCTAAAGTAAGGTGAATAAAAGCCCCTAACTATTCAATATTCTTACCCCTTCTGTTATTGAATCATGCCTTTTCTTTTCCTTTTTTTTTTTTTTTGGCCTGAGGCTGGCAACATTTCCTATTGATTTATAAATAAATATCAGTGACATTTATGTTACCTAATGAGTACAGATGAGTACACATAGGGCTCAGACTTTACCCTATGATGAAGTGAAAGGTTTAAAGAAAAGTTAGTCAGAGTTTTTTATTTTGAATAAGTGGGGAAAGCCAATGAATCAAGAAATCTACCCACTACTAGTGTTCTTACTGTGTCTTTTACAAATTCAAAATATCCCATATTCCGTTTCTTTTAGGTGATTATTTATAGTTTATTTTAAGAGACATGAAGAAAGCAACTTGGAAGATCACATAGTGCTTTCAGAATTCAAGGTAATTTTTTAAAAAGTGTGTGGAAGGGGAAAGAGCCTCTCAACCAATTAGCCAAGAGGACGCACTATCCTTCAGGATTAAAATTACCAAGATATGTGTGAGGGTCCAAGTAGAGTCTCTTCTGCATCATCAAAGAGACTCTTTAGCTATTGAAATGAAGAAGAGGGCAACAGTTTTAATGGTTCAACAATCAAATGACTAAGATTATGAAGCATCAGGTAGGACAAATATACTTTCAAGTGGTAGAGATTTTTAATGTGGCAGAAGAATGGCTTTCAGCATCTGGTTTATTTTCCCATTTAAATGATTGTTGTGGGTAGTATGGTAATGTACAGAAGAGAGTTGTCCAACTGTATGAATTGATTTTATCTTCTTCCATAGGTAGCATGATTGGTTTGGTTTTATAAAAAACTATATTAGAATGAAGTAACATAACACATTAACAGAACTTTCAAGCTCCTGCAGATAATTTTTTCAGGTTTTAGAGAAGAGTGACATGGAAAGTGATGGTGATACAGGGAAATAAAAGGCCGTTTTGCTAAAGCTTTAGCAGTACTGGGAGTAAGACTATCCTTTTGCTAACCTAAACAAATAAAAAAAAATCCTGTATAAAACAGGGGATTGCCTTATTATTTTTATAGCCAGATGTTATCTCTTGTCATATCAGCTTACTGATCTTCTGATATTTTAGGTGCAAAACAGAGAAGTGAAGATCAATGTTTAAGTAGCATCTATGTAAAATGGCTTATTGACTATTGGACATAGAACAATTCTAAGTTCTCTTTCTCCATCAGGATGGTAAGAATGTGAATTATTTTCTGCTGCCCAAAGAACGGACTAAGAATGGGCTGGATCCATAGAATTTAATATTCACTTTTGTGGATATTGTAAAAGAATCTTAGGAACTTTGAAAGAAAGAATTGCTTTGCTTTGTGTTTTGGTTTTGGGTTTTTGTTTTGTTTTGTTTCATTTTTTGGAAATATTTGGAAGAAAGTGTATATGCCTCAATCGGGTCATGTTGGATGTTTCTCGACGTTTTTTTCCTCTAACATTCCCCTAAAGAGAGAATTTTATTTTAATCAATGAATTTAAATTAAATCATTTTAATTAATTAGTTAATTAATTAAAATTTAGATTAGATTAAATTTCTCCCTAATGAGAGGAATGGAATTAAAAACTAAGGAACAAGATTTTGTTGAGGAGAGTTGAGTTTGGGAGAGCCGCAAACCATTATAATATGTAAGATTCTTTTCACTCCCCTCCCAAGAACCAACTTTCACCCGCTTTGGGAAGATGAAGGTTCAGATATCCATTCAACTAAAGGAAAAGCAGGACAGTGGGCTCCTTGTAAAGATTGTAGGGGAAATCCCACAGCACAAATGCAGCAAGTACAGCCAGGCTTCAGAAGTACCTGCTACATCAGACAATAACTAGCTTCATCACCTCTTACCTGAGCTTTCTCTAGGCATCTTCTCCTCTCTGCTTCCCTGACCCTGAATGAGCAGCCACCCAAATGGGATATGTTCCCCAAAGGATCTGGAATCAGTAGCATACATCTCCTTCTTCTATCTCTTATCGATCTGCTGACAAGGAGAACTCTATCAACTATCATTATCCCCAAACTGGCTCACCAGGGGTCTCACATAGAGAACTTGCAAAAATATTGATTTCCGGAGATTTTTATTGAGGACAACACTGAACAATGCAAGCCGCTCATTAAAGGTCTCAATTTTCTTTTCTTAATTTCTCAGTCACAGAATTCTATTTAAACAGCTTTCTTGTAGAGATTATGTAAATAACGAAGTAAAGGAGCCTTGTCCTGTTGTTCTGGACTGCCAACAGAACCCTCCTCCATCGGATTTTTAAACAGAAAGAGCATAGAGTACTGTGGAGACAATTCATAGCTGGGGAAAAAAAAAAAAACTGAGGAAAACTTAGAATTCTTTAAACTCATGGAAGCACACTCTTGAAATACCATTCACAAGGCACAGGCTGCCATGGTGGTGTGAGAGAGCTCAGAAGAATACGGGGGTCCAATTTGAGAAGAAGGATAAGAACACCTTGTATTGTCTCTTTGAGGCAGTTTTGTAGTGGGGGACAGAGGAAGTGGTTAAAAAGGGAGGTAGCCAGGAGAAGTTCTCCTGAAATTCTGAATTTGGGGTGATTCCAGATAAAGGAAGTGGATTCTGCATCTCCTCAGGTGTTTGCTTTCAGGTGAAGCCTGCAACGTATCTCCTGTTGCCAGAGTATGAGAAGCGTGACAGGTACATGGAATGTCCTCCAGAAGGACCTGAGCAAAGACCACTCCTGGATTCTCCCAGAAAGGTAACCTCGTGTTGGAGTGTGGCACAGAGATTAGCCAACAGCACAGTCGGCCAGGCTCCATCCCAAAACCTTCCCAATGGAGACGTGGAGACCCAACAGAAGTGGACACTGCTGGGGGAGTTAGGAAGAAGGGCTGTGCCTCCCTGGGATTACTCATACTAGGAAGCTGGCAGGCTGTCTAAAGGACATCTTGTGTGCTACCCAGTGATCCAACATCAGCCTCAGTCCTGGCCATGACTGTCCATGGCCAGCAGCAGCACGGGTGGAGAACCCGATGAAGCTGGGCAAGTAGGCTATCTCATTTCCCCCACCCCCCCTTCTCCACCCACCCTATACTGCGGGATGGGAACCCAAGCCCACTGGATCTCTAAAAGAAAGGAAACTCAGAAATTCAGCTCTGAAATTGATAGGAACAGAAACCATACTGTTACTTGTACTGAAGTGGAAAGATTTTTCTGGACCAGACTGACTATCCGAAAGATATTAAATTTTAATACAGAAAGGTCCAGCTGTAACAGGGTTAAATTTTCTGAAACCAAGAAGGAAGGGAAGCAGATTGAAATTTAGGCTCTGTAAGCAAAATAAAGAGAATTTTATTCTTAAACAACCTTATTTACTACTGTCCAAATCGTACCTGTTACACTTTCTCATCACTCCCAACAGTGACCTTCACAGAACATACTAAGGCACTGGACTGACTTACAACATAAATCCTTAAAATGTATGGGTTTTGTACAGAAATTTTCAATGACTCTCAATTCTATTCACTTTAGTTTCTCTACGAAGCAAAGGTTAAGGGGGAGAAATGCTTCTTTCTGCTTAGTTTTGGGTTAGAAGGAGAATGAATTAAAAAGAAAAATTGCACGAGGAACAGACTGTTGGTGTGAATGTTACGGGGCTGTGCGTGTGCCCAGACTGTAAAGGAAAGAGCAGGTAGGGGGTAAAGCCCGATCCTGGCTTGGCGGCGTGCTGGGGCTCTGCACATCCGCAAGCTGGAGGCAAACACAGAAGAGAGAAGACAAGCTCTAAAACCCACCCCACCCCCCAGTGCTTCTCTATCTCTTTTCCAAACATCACACTGTTTGTCTTCTGAGGTTTCCAAAGAACTGCATTTCTGTGTCATTTATTTTTTTAACTGCTGCATCCTATCTCTCAGTAATAATATAGCATCATTTCTTTTACACATTTCTCCACTTTTAACATTTAGGGTGCTGCCCTTCTCTTGATAGGTAAGGTGTGATGAACATCCTCTGCTTGAAGGTTCATGCATACCCACAAGTATTCCTCTGCAATAAATACCTACAAGGATACTCTGTCTCTACAAATCTTTGAGTTTTAAGTTTTGATAAATACCTTCTCCCTTTTTAAAGCCTTTCCATTTGATACTTGCCGGAACGATGTTTGAGATGGCCCATTTCCCCGTTCTCAAGCTTGAAATGCTTGATGGAAGAATATACACTCATATTGAACTGTTTTTAAGTTGCTTTTTCCTGATGATAGGAAGCTTGAACCCTTAAGTTTATTTACAGGTATTTATATCTAGCAACTACTTTTTGTGTCTTAGCCAACCAATATGACATGAATAATAATGGTGAGTCTGTATAGAACACATTATTTTCTATGATTTCTATTATGTCTTCACTTCCCCCTGACTGTCTCCTACGAAAAACAAAACAAAACAACAACAAAAACAAACAAATTTTAAAAAACCCACCCCCCCACAAAAAAACAATTAGATTGATGTTGGACCTTAGGTTTTGATCTGCCACATACCTCCACGTAAACTCATTTCTTAAAATATTTTTTGTCTCTGATGCCTCTTATGTTCTAAAAGATTTCCTCAACTTTTTTTTCCAGATTAGTACTATATCTTTATTTATGTCCTTTCTACTATTTAGCCCTTCTGTTAATTTTTAAGTTCCAGCGATCAAAATTCTAATTTCCAAGAATTCTTCATTTCCTGATTTCTCTTTTTTACAACAATGCATTCTACTTTTACGGATCAATAGTCTTTTGAATTTCATTGAGGATATTAATCAGAACTGATTTAATGTTTTCTTTAGTTCTTTGAATAATCTGTTTTCAACCATTATGCTAGTTCACTTGGTTCTTCTCTTTTATACTGTTAGTTTTTATCCAATGTCTAGTGATCCTTGGTTACCCATTGATTCTATGAATAATGAGCAAAGTCGATTGGTATTTAGATGTGGAGTGGGTTTCCTCAGTTTCTCCTTCATGCCTCTCTCCTGCCTAGAAGGAGGAAAGGAGTCTCCATCAGCCTGCCTGCTTTAAGCCCACATACTCTAAACCCCTCCTCTCCACCAGGAAAATAAGAAGTATATTACTCTTTCGAGGACGCTAATATCTTTGCCTCCTAACCTACATGGGTCATGGAGATTAGCACTCCCTTGAGTCCTCTACCCGACTTCGAGGGCTCTTTGGGTGGCACCCTTTCTTTCCTTAGAACACTTTATTAACTGGGAGCTTGGTGACAAGTATCTCCACCACCTGTTGTCCGGTGTGAGTGAAAAGGGGGAGCTCAATGTTCCAAAGCAAAAAAATCCTGGTAATTTCCCAGGACCTCTTTCTCCTCTTCCTATTAGTTTACAGGCTGGTATTAGCAGATTCAGAAACACAGAAGTTCAGGATCATGTCCTTCCTGGTTTATGTTCGACTGCAGTGCACACTGTTCTGGTCAGTCCTATCCCTGCTATTTTGTACAGTCCAGAAATTTCTTAACTTCTGGTAGAAAATGATACCCTTTCCTGTTCCCAGCGCTGTGACATGTTTGCCTGTTTTCTATTTATTTTAATGGGTTTTGAGTAAAAGGAGTGGAAAAGCCCGTGTCCTTGGTTGTTCATGCTGATAGATCCCCTAGGATCCTAAGCTTACCCTCTCCCCAGCTCTCCTTGTCTGAAATGTTGACTCAAAAAAGAATCCCCTAAACCCACCAGTCAGTGTGCATACTGTCCTGCAATTTCTTTTTTTAAGTATGGTAATTACACAGTGAGATATTCCCTTACCATTTCTTCCCAAACTTTCTCACCTGTCGGAACACAGGCAAGGACCCTGGGGTTGGGCTCGGGCGATGAGACTGCAGAGTCCTTCCAGCCAACGTCGAGACATCCACATTGGGTTCGATGCCTCCTCGGGATTGCACAATTGTTTCCTCCAGCCCAGGCGCTGCAGAAAATAGGTTAATTAACAGGCCGACTTCAGGCTTACTGAATTTATTATGAATTATACGTTCAGGGGTGTTGGTAAAAGGCCAACACTGGCATCTCTTTAACTAGTAATTATTGTGTTTTATTGTTGTGGACCTATACCGCATTAACAAGCCAGGACTCAGCTTTATTAGAATGCACGGGGCTCCCCCGTTCCATGCATATTTATTATGCGAGAGAATGGGATTCTTCTTCTCTAGCCTTCACTAATTTAAAAGAAGATATCCTCAATGAAATGTATTCAAATATTTTGACATTTTGCTTCACCTCACTTACAGAGCAGAAATTGTTTCTGACAGTTATTACACAGTGCTGGAATCCTGCTGCTTCCGCTGTTGAAGAACAGGTTGAAAAGACACAGCGCTTGCATTTTGTTCAAAGAGTGATTCTGTGGCTTAGAAATAGCAGCACTGTCAGCTGTGATTCACTGAGAGTCTAGATAATATCCAGTCTGTAGTCACTGCGAGCAGGGGCTTCTGGGCGGGGAGCGGAAGGAAATGAATGGAAGCGGGTTCCCTGAGGTGACCCAGGAGGACGAGTGTGAGATACGGAGCTGGCATGTGGCCACCTAAAATTTTGGTAGAAATCTTCCTCCTCCTTTTCCACGTTGTCAGCCCTCCCCTCCCCCACCCTCCCATTAGAACAGGCTCAAATTTCAAATGCATCTATTTCCACGAGGCACACAACAGTAAATGTTAAATTGAAACACTGGGGTATTACAGAAGCTTGAACTGTCTAAAGCGATTAGAGGCAACGTTTGATGGGCGTTTCTTTGATCTAACTGCACTGAAAGCCAAAAATCACTCTCAGATCATCTGCGAGGGACGTGGGATGACACGCCACACAACTAGCAAACCTAAGGAGCGACCTGATGTGATTCCTTTCCGGTGCCTCTGGTCGATTCAGTGGACTTCTGCTTTGAATGCAAAAATATTCTTCTAAAGACAGGATAAAATAGTTCCTGGCAAAAGGGCCTGACGATAGCAGTGGCAGAGTTGGGCACCAACCGACTGTCTCAGAGTCACGGAGACAGACCACCAGAAGCTAGGAGAAAACCATTCGGCAGCCTCGCTGTCATTACTTATGAAGTTTTTCTCCCATTCCACATCAAACCTCCGGCAAGGTCTGGACGCAGAAGAGCAGCTCATGGTCAAAACCGATCAGCCGCGCCTTCAGAGGAGCCTGGAGGACTCAGCGGATCACGCTGTGTCTGGAGACGTAGTTGACTCTGTTGGGCATAAGTTAGTGAATCAAGAGGCCATGTGGGGATTGAACCTATCCTTACAGGTTAACAAATAAATGCATCAAAGATTGAGGACACGCTGATGTTCAAAGAGAAGACTCGCAGGGTAGTGGCTCTGCCTACAACAGACCGAAGCCTCTGGAAATCTGCCTGATGCAGGCATGCACTGGGATGACCCCAGGTGCTTGGGGTTTCCCCCCCCCCCCCGGGGTTGGTTGAGGCCGAGGCAGCCCAGCTAGATTTGGCAAGGAGCCCCAGGAAGGGTCTCAGTGGGAGAAAAGGATCTCCAGGCAGGTCAGGGGATTTATTTGCCCACAACATCCCCAGAGACCTGTGAGTAAATCTAGAGGGGGGCACTGAGGGGTGACGAAGCCCATTATTCATCAGAATGAGACATGGCCAATTCAGCCCTCATTAGGGGTCTCTGCCTGGCGGTGAAAGGTCAGACCCCAGCAGCAACCTGGGAATAGATGAGAAGAAGCTTTTGCCACTCTGGAAAGATGAAAAGAAATACACCTAGGCTTTTCGGGGGTTTTTTGGTTTTTGGTTTTTTTAAAGGTAAAGTTAGCCCTAAAGGAAATAGAGAGGGGGAAAAAAATGTCTACATTAGACCAGGTAAATTGTTCCAGGCGACTCTCTCAGTGAATAAAGCTGGTTCGGCAGGAAGAGAGGAAGTAGGATCCCAAAGCATTAATCACACTGAATTGCAAATTATCTGTTCCCTGTCTTCTTCGTTTTTATATCTCTAGTTAGTACCTTACAAAATGCTTGACACACAGTAAGTGCTAAATAAATATTGATGAATGAATGTCAGACTTTTTCATCTCTAATGTAATCACAATCGGGAACCAGGCAGGAAGCCATATATTATAGGATTTTTGAGGCCAGCATGCACTGTGGCTGCCCAGACAGCTTCTTAGGAAGCACGATTCGTGGGATCTGAAAATGTTCCCTTCCTCCAAGAATCTCTCCAAATCCCCAAATATCTGAATCTCCGTAATTCACACATGTTCCACTGGTCATGACAATGCAGTTAAATGCTCTGTACAGATTATCTCACTGTAGGGTCATCTTACTATCCCCATTTTATGGTTAAGGGACCTGAGGCTAAGAGACTAAAGTTTACAGCTATGGTAAAGATCTGAATTGAGTCCAGAAGTTGGGCTTTTCAGCACCATTCTATTCTGCCTCCTATTCCGAAAAGCCGACAACAATACAAATATTTAAGAGAGAGAGGGAAAAAAAAAATAGCCTGTCTTTAACATATTTGTTTGAATTGATTCCTCAGATAAACAAACTGGGCGTTGAGCTGGACCCTGAGGAGAGAGAATTGAAGTTGGAAGAGCAGGATGTTTCTGAAAATCTCAATGCCAGGACTCTGACTCACTTATCAGGCACTTAACTGTGTGCTAGGCATTTTGTAAAGAACTAACTGGGGCACCTGGGTGGCTCAATGGGTTAAAGCCTCTGCCTTCAGCTCAGGTCATGATCCTAGGGTCCTGGGATCAAGCCCCGCATGGGGGGGAGGGGGTCTCTGCTCAGCAGGGAGCCTGCTTCTCTCTCTCTCTCTGCCTGCCTCTCTGCCTACTTATGATCTCTGTCTGTCAAATAGATAAATAAAAATCTGTAAAGGACTAACAGGAGATCCATGGCTATATGGGTCTGTCTTGATCATGCCAGTTTCATTTCCTGCCTGGGAATGCCCTTTTTTCCACAAGGGTCTACCACACAAGATGCAGTACTTATGTAAGTTTGTTCATCAAATCTTAATTACCCATAGAATTGGGTACACTTTTTTTCTTCTTTACACTACTGCACCACCAAGAGCTGGAGATCAAATTGAATGAGGAGATTCTCCAAGGGAATATCCAAAGAATGGCTTCATGAAATGCGCTATTGTCCTATTAACTGGGGAGCGAGGCCATATTACAATTATTAACTTCATTGCAGGAAACTCTCTATGGCAAAAGTGCCATTCACATGGTCATCTATTAAGGAATAATGGATGTTTTTAGAAAGTGCCTTTAGTAAATATCTGATAGAAAATTGAAGCAGTTACCTATGTCATTTTTGTTATGTGTGTCTGAGACCACCTCTTTTTTTCCCCTTGGAACTCTCTGGAGATTTTTGTGAGGGTAAATAGAGCCTGTGGTTCACCCTGTGATATTAGCAGTTTACCTAGTCATCTCTTCCCTACATAGTGAAGCTAACAAATGTTAATAGTTACAATGAAAGGTAAAATTTGCACATTGAGTATCTTCAGTTCCCTTGGAAAATTGAGATTTTCCTTAGTAGAGATTTCCAGAGATTTATAGTAAATGGTCTCAGAAACTATTGGAATAAATCATTCCTCAATATGGGCATCCAAAGCTTAGAAATTAGGAGGCTATCAGCATATTTTTGCAGTGAGTTAAAGGCACCTGGATATCTTATCTAATGTATATTAAGTATAATATGAATCTAACATAATATTGGATATTTAATATAATATGATATGATATATACTGTATTGATAGATTTATATTTATATGAGTATATGTGTGTATGTGCAGATGTATATTTAATGGTCTGTCATGTGCCAAGTACTTATAATAACAACGAACTAATAATTTCTGAGCACTTAACTTAGTGTCAGGCACTGTGACTTCAAAATCCTAATGTAGGACTTGATCAGGGAAAGTTTTATTTTACTATTACCATCACTGCTTGACAGTAAGGAAACCGAGGCAGAGATTAAGTAACTTGCCCAGAGCTCCCAGCAAATAGCAGAACACAGATTCAAAGCCAGGCAGGCTGAGCCTAGAGCCCATGCCCTTTACAACTTATTTGTGTTCATCTTTATAAATGAAGACCTAACTGACATAAGCCTTTGCGCCACTGGCCCATTTTACTGTTTATGACAAAAAAAGTAGCCTTCACACAAGGTCAATTGATGAGTAAAATGTGCCAATATTCTTGTGTCTGGTCAAACACTTTCAAGTTGAGGGGCATCTCAAGCTCATACTGACCTGACCTCCTTTGTCATATTCATTAACCTTCTTTAACTTTTGAAACGAATATTGAAACACTAGCACCAACTGCTTAATCACCACATAAGTTATACCTTGTTAGTTAAAACACAGCGTGATTTGAAGCATTGTTATTTCCTACCCGATTAAGTGACTGTTGTTTTTCATTCAAGTATTAGATAGTTTAAATTCTAGTTCATTCAGAACATGCCAAAGCTTTTTGCTGCTTTTCAAATTAATGAGAGGTTTCACTGCATACAATATTGTCATTAAAATTTAAAAAGTGCTGTGGGAAACAAGGTAGCATGCTTTATAATTTTACCTTTATTGGTACACTTGGACATTAAACTGTTAAACTTTCACAAAGCTTCTGGACTTAAAAACATTCCATTCAAATCTGTACATAATTAACATCATCACTATTTACTCAAAGTGCACTCTGAGTAATTAATATGCCTCAGATTACGAACTTTTACTTAGACAATTCATCAGAATAATTTTCAAGAAATTTTTGAAACATACATTTTCTTACTTTGGCAGCTCAGTGTTAAAAAAAAAAAAAACCCTCACTTTTCTCTGAGTGTTGAGTTTTGCATGAGATAGGCCAAAATTTATCTTTAATATTAGCAAAGGGATACAACTTTCTTTCTTTGGTTTAACTTTGCAGGATATAGCCTTTCATTCCTCTTTCTATTTTATTTTTAGCCATTTTTATTTGTTCCAGTTTTATTGAGATTTAATTGACATACAATGTTGTATAGATTTAGGGTGTCCCACATGATGATTTACTACACATGTGTATTGTGAAATGATCACCACAATGAAGTTGGTTAACCTCACATAATTACAATGTTAATGTGTTATGAGAACATTTAGGATTTACTTTCTTAGCAATTTTCAAGTATATAATAAGTTATTGTTAACTGTACTCATCATGCTGCTTTTAGATCCCCAGAATTTGTTCATCTTATAACCAGAAGTTTGTATCCTTTGACCAACATCGTCCCATTTACGCCCCCCACCCCCAGCCCTGACAGCTACCATTCTGTTTGTACAAGTTAGCCTTTTTTTTAGATTCCACATATAAGTGAGATTATACAGTATTTGTATTTCTCTGACTTAATTTAGTTAATGCGCTCAAGATCCAACCATATTGTCCCAAATGATAGGATCTTTCTTTTTTCTTTTTTTAATGGCTTATCCATCAATGGACACTTAGGGTATTACAGTCTTGCCTATTATAAAAAAAAAAAAAATAAGGCTGCAGCGAGCAGGGTGGGTGCAGATATTTCTTAGAGATGGACATTTAATTTCCTTTAGATATATACCCAGAAGTGGGATTGCTGGGTTATATGATATTCCTATTTTTAATTATTTGAAGAATCTCCATACTGTTTTCCATAATGGTGGTACCAATTTACGTTCCCAACAACAGTGCACAAGTGTTCCCTTTTCTCTACATCCTCACCAACACTTGTTATCTCTTGTCCTTCTGATAATAGCCATTCTGACAGGTGTGAGGTAATATCTCATTTTGGTTTTGATTATGCATTTCCCTGATGATTAGTGATGTTAAGCATGTTTTCACGTACCTGTTTGTCTTTTGCATGTCTTCTTTGGAAAAATGTCTCTTCATTCCTCTGCCCATTTGTTAGAATTTTTTTTTTTTTTGCTATTGAATTGTGTAAGTTCCTTCCATATTTTAGATATTAACTCTTTAACTGATATTTGGTTTGCAAATATTTCTTCCTATTCTGTAAGTTGCCTCTTCATTTTGTTGATTTTGGGAGGTTTTTTCCACCTTGGTTTTTGGGGGGTTTTTTTGGTCATTGTTGTGGTGTTTGTTGCTGTTTATTTCTTTTCTGTACAGAAGCTTTTTAATTTGAGGCAATTCTACTTGTTAGTTTTTGCTTTTGTTTCTTGTGTTTTTGGTATCATACCCTAAATAAAAATCATTGCCAAGATCCATGTCAAGGAGATTTTGTCCTATGTATTTTTCTAGGAGTTATAGGGTTTCGGGCCTTATACTTGAGTCTTTCATATTTTGAGTTAATTTTTAGAGGGTGCTATAGGATAGAGGTCCAATATCATTCTTTTGCATGAGATTATTTCTCTAAACCCATTTATTAAAGAGACCATGCTTACCGGGTGAGTATTCTTGGATCCTCTGTCAACTATTAGTTGACTGTATGTGCATGGGTTTATTTCTCGGTTCTCAATTGCATTGTATTTGTCTAGATCTCTGTTTTTATGTTTTACTATACTATGGTAAGTAATATCATACTATTTTGATTACTACAGCTTTGCAGTATAGTTTGAAATCAGGACGTACAATGCTTCCAGCTTAATTCTTAGTCAAGATTGTTTTGATTGCTTGGGGACTTTGTGGTTCCATATGAATTTTAGTTTTGTTTTTTCCATTTTTATGAAAAATGTCCTTGGAATTTTGATAGGGAATTCACTGAATCTATATATGGATTTGGGTAGTGTGGATATTTTCACAATACTAATTCTTCCAATTAATGAACACAAGATATCTTTCCATTTATTTTTGTCTTCTTCAATTTCTTTCATCAATATCTTAAAGTTATCAATATACAGATCTTTCCTCTCCTTGATTAAATTTATTCCTAAGTATTTTATTCTTTTTGATACTATTGTAAGTGGGATTTAAAAAATTCCTTCAGACATTTCATCATTAGTTTATAGAAATGCAACTGATTCACATATGTTGATTTTCTTATCCTGTAACTTCACTCAGTTTGTTTATTAGGTCTAATTGGTGGTCTTTAGTGTTTTCTATAATATAAGATCATGTCATCTGCAAACAGAGACAGTTTTACATCTTTCTCTCTGATTTGGCTGTCTTTTATTTCTCTTTCTTGCCTAATTGCTCTGGTTAGGACATCCAGTACCATATTGAATAGGAGTGGTGAGAGTGGGCATTCTTGTCTTGTTTCTGACTTTAGAGGAAAAGCTTTCAGTTTTTCACCACTGAATATGATGTTAGCTTTGGGTTTGTTATAAAGGATCTTTATTGTGTTGAGATACATTTCTTGTACACCCAACAGATACATTTCTTATACACCTCAACTCTCTTAGTTGAGAGTTTTTATCATGAAATGTTGTTGAATTTTGCCAATTTTTTACATATATTGAGATGATAATATCATTTTTATTCCTTTATTCTATTTATGTGGTGTGTCATGTTTATTGATTTATATATGTTGAACCAACCTTGCATCCCAGAGAAAGATCGTGTTTGATCATAATGTATGATCCTTCTAATGTGATGTTGAATTTGTTTTAGTAGTATTGGTTGAGACTTTTGAGATCTACCTTCATCAGGGATATTGACCTGTACTTTTCTATCTTGTAGTGTTTTTATCTGGCTTTGGTAGCAGGGTAATACTGGCCTCATAAAATGAGTTTGGTAGTGTTCCCTCACTTTCAATATTTTGGAAGAATTTGAAAAGGACTGGTATTAATTCTTCTTTAAATATTTGGTAGCCTTTACCAGTGAAACATCTAGTCCTGGGCTTTTCTTTGTTGAGAAGTTTTTGATTGCTGCTTCAATCTCCTTAGTCATTCAGTCTTTTCACAATTCAGTCTTTGGTAGTTTGTATGTTTCTAGGAATTTATCCATTTATTCTGGGTTTCCTAATCCATTGATGTAGAGTTGCTCATAATAACCTCTCTTGATCCTTTGTATCTCTGCAGTCAGTTATAATGTCTCCTCTTTCATTTGTAATTTTGTTATTTGAGTCTGCTTTCTTTTTCTGTGGTTAGTCTAGCTAAAAGTTTGTCAATTTTATCTCTTCAAAAAACCAGTTCTTTGTTTCATTGGGTTTTTCCTATTGTCTGTCTAGTCTATATTTCATTCATTTCTGCTATGATTTTTATTATTTCTTTCTTTCTACTAACTTTTCTTCTAACTCTACTAAGAATAACTTAGTTTGTTCTTCTTTTCCTAATTCCTTGTGGTATAAAAGTGAAGTTGCTTGAGATTTTTCTCTTTTCTTAACATTGGCATTTATAAACTCACTTCTTAGAACTGTTTTGGCTGCATCCCACAAGTTTGGGCATGTTGTATTTTCATCCTCATTTATCTCAAGATACTTTCTGATTTCTACTTTGACCATCAGGTGACCAGACAGGAGCCTTCTCAGGGACCTGCTAAAGGGCCCATTGTGTAAGAATTCCCAATGTGTAAGGTTTCCAGTTGTGGAACCTTAAACGAAAACTTCTCCTAGCACCTCCATACTGAACCAGGTACTGGAGGCAAACCTATCCACCAGGGGCCAGACAGAATCCACACCTACTTAAGTCCCTGGTAATAAGCCTACAAAGCACAGACCCATGGCAGACCCAGGGGCAGCCTCATAACTGGTTTCGATCCAGCATGACTGTGATTCCAGAGGTAATTTTATCATCCCAGAAAGCCAACAGAAGGTCTTTACCAGTCCCCAAGAAGGCTCCTACTGGGGGCTGGATGGGTATCAGGGTGGGCAGGAGTAGCCTCGACCATAGCTGAGAGGGACTGGAACCACGCCCCAGAGCTGTTTCAGTTTATAGCCAAGATGGAGGCTATGGTTTTGGAGGCAAAAATGGGCATATCCCTTCCCAGGTCCCTGGGTCAGCTGGACTGTTCCTTGACTATCGCTGGAGGGGTCAGGAGCCAGGTATAGGCATAACTATCTTGCACTGTGTCCCTGGGCCTGTAGGACTGCTAGCATACGTGACCAAGAGGGAGCTGGAACTGAGTATAGGGTCCTTTGGGGATCTCCAGGGGGTGCAGTTCGGAGTGTCTCCTACTGGATCTCTGTGCCAGCAGGTCTGTTCATGGACTGTGATTGAGATGGACTCAAGCCCCATTAGAGGATCTTTTCAGAGTTACATTCTCTATGGGTGTTTGGCAGGCTTACCTTCAGGTGCTCCCCACACTGCAGCCAAGAGGGACTGGAGCTATTCCTGGGCCACTTTAGGGTGTCCAGGTCCAAAGTCTGTGTGTCTATTACCTGATGCATGGGAATATGTGACCCCCTCCCCGGTCCCTTGGTGCCTAGGGCTAGTGACGGGACCAAAGTCAAATGGGGCTACAGTCAAGTCCTTAGGGTATAGAGCTGTTTCTGAGTTTGTAGTCAGGATCACAGTCAGTGAGTTAGTTGTTTGGGTGCAAGCCTTATTTCTGAAAACAGTTCTCCTGAATTTCAAACTGTGCTGGGGTTTCACAGTGTCCTACCTAGATTCTGAAGCCCCACAAAGGCACTTTTGTCCATGGATGGATGCCAGATTGTTATTGTTGAGGTGGAGGATATGAGTGGAGATCTTATTTGACCATTTTTCTGTCAGCACTCCCCATTCTTTTTTAAAAATACTCTTCTAAGTCCATAGACTTAAATGAATCTCTGTTAAGTAGTAAATTATTGTTTTGTACTGGGAATTTTGAAAATTATATGACATATTTTGACCCAACATGTCATTATAACCCCCTTGATAGTTCAGGAGAAAGTAGGGACCAGATAATAAAGGGAGTCCTGACTATACTCAGTTCCCAGTGGGCCCACTGAAACTGGAGACCCCCTCAGTGGTCATTTCCCAGTTCCAAGTGTATTCCTTGAATTAATGTACTTAGAAGCTGAAGTAACTCCAAGCTGGGTCCTTGGCTTGTATGGTAAGAGCTCTTATCATGAGGTAGGCTGTATAGAAATATGTGAGACTCCCAGACACACCAGCCAAGATAGTAAGTGGAAAACAATACTTCTTAGAAGTGTTGGCAAGAGATTGATGTCACCATTAAAGACCTAAAGGATTCAGAGCTGGTGGTCCCATCATATGTCCATTTAATTCACCAGTATGACCAATACAGAAACTGAATGCATCCTAGAGAACGACCGTAGACTACTATGAGCTCAGCCAAGTAGTTTTCCTGGCTTCATCTGCTGTGCCATGGTGTTGTTGCTAGGGCAGATTAACAAGGCCTCAGCTATATGGAATGCTGCCACTGATCTGACAAATGTATTCTTTTTGCATTCCAATTAGAAAAGAAGAGCAGAAACAGTTCACATTAACTTGGAATGGACAATATTTGTGTACAATTTTGCCTCAGGGCTATGTTAATTCTCCTGCCCCCATCATTATATTGTTTGAAGAGATCTGAAGTGTCTGGTTATCTCAAAGAATACCACACTGTTCCATTACATCAATGACATCATGCTTACTGGGCAGGATGAGAAAGAGGTGGCTAACATGCTTAAAGCCTTGGTAAGGTACCTGCAGTCCACAGAGGAAGAAAGCAAACTCTATGAAAACTCAGGGAACTTCTACTTCAGTGAAGTGTATAGAGATTGATCCCAGGACCCTGGGATCATAACCTGAGCTGAAGGCAGATGCTTAACTGACTGAGCCACCCAGGCATCTTCTAGATGATTTTTTTTCCAAAAATTTTTAATTTTCTTCTGGAGGATAAAGTATGGACAGACCACCATGATCCAAAGTGGAGTTTCAACCTTTGTTAGAGCTGATAGGCTTCTGAATTAGTCTTGCTTTTAGGGAATACTTATTCTTAAGGTGTAGCCTTGCTAGGGTCTCAACTGAAAACCTGGGTTACCAGTGTCCTTGGAGGGCTTTGAACCCCACCCACTACTCCCACAGACCCAGGAGACTGCTTATCTCTCTCCTGAGCTCTTTATTTCCTAAATGCTGCCTTTTTTTCCAGTGCCTTGAAATCTCTCCTCATATTTTCACTGCTTAACAATTCAGCAAGTGTCTCAAAAAGAAACTGCATAGAAAATTTCTGGTTCACTTCTCTGTGGTTACCTCCCCTCCTGGCTGCTCAGGTCTTGACAACCTTGGCAACTCTAAACTCCAACTTTTATCTTTCAGCCCAGTGCAAGTGCAGAAATCTCCAGGCACCTCTTTCTGCCTACCTTCTTTTCTCCATTACTTAGATTGGCAAATGCCTGAAGGTAAACAGATGCAAGACTGAGGCTCATCTGAGTATGCTCTCCTTCTCTTTTGGGCATTGGTCCTGCAAATCCTAGCTTTCCTGGTGGTTCTCTGATATATTCAAACATCTTTTCTTTTATCCAGTTCTTCAGGCTCCAAATATGCTACACTTCCTCTTATCCCTGGGCCTTTGCACATGCTCTTCTCCCCCTCTAATAATATATTCCCACTTCATTCACCTATTTAGTAATCACTCTTCTTCCAGATATTACCTCAACCATTGCTTCTACAAGGAAGTGTTCTCCAATATCCTTAGCTAGGTCAAACTGTTTCTTATAGGCTTTCAGGATACCACACCTACCTCTACTTTCTAGCTCTTATCACTGGCACAATTTTACACTAACAAGTGTAATTATTGGATTAAATTCCCTCCCCTATTACACTATGAGATTAGTGTAGGTATTTATCATTTCTGCTCAACATTATACTCCCAGTGATTAAGGAGTGTTTAACACATAAGGAATGCTCAATAAATATCTATTTAATGAATATGATGTTATAATCACCTTTTGAAGTAGCTTATCCACTATATTAGAGTATGAATATATGAATTAAGACCCTGTCAGTGACTTAATGAAGCCAATAGCTAAGAGCTGAATAGTGTCCTTCTCACTCACTCTCATAATTACACTGTGTGTGTGTGTGTGTGTGTGTGTGCGCGCGCGCGCATGCCTGCATAATTGAAATTAAGTTATATATGGCAAAAATGTAAACTTCTCAGTAACAGGAAAGAGACATCTTGGACAAGTACTTGAATATTCATTAAAACCAAAAAAAACTTTGTAGAAAACTACAAAGATCTCCAGGGATATAATTTCAGACTCTGATAAGAGCATTTATGCAGTAATTCATTGAGCAACTCTACCAAAATGAAGTGCTGACAAAAAGAAAGATCAAAGAATTCTTTCAAAGACAGAGGAGGAATTGAGCACTGCAAAAGGGAGGCATGATGTGTTTGGCAGAAAGGGAAAAACAGCAGAGGGGATGACTGCTGGGGAAAGCAGAAAGCTCGAAGTACTGTGCTACTCGCCTTCAACATAGCTCAGAAAATACCCTAACATTCCCACCTCCCCAACTTTATGAAACAAACAGCAAGAGGAATTCCAAGTGTCCTTATCAATGTGTTGAAATATCCTAGGAGACCGAAAGCATTCTTTATGTGTCAAGGAGTTCCGCCACTTTGGTGAAAAACTAGAAAGTCAGAAGATTAAATATTGGAGGATATATTAGTTCATACATGGAACCAGTTCAGGTTTACTATGTTTATCTGAAGCCAAAATAAGCATTAGTCAACTCATCCAAATAACCAATCAAGTCATCCAAATTAGCACTTTCAGTGAACTAGTCAGCTTAGTCATATGTGGGCAGAGCAACTCCACAAAGAGACTCTTAAATACAAGGTCTGTTGGCCTTGTTTGGAGCCAGACTCCACCATACGATCTGCACATTGTGCCTATTTGTAACATTCCCAACAAAGACCTAGCAGGATTTCTAGTCCAGCTTTTTTTGGGTAATATACACACAACCAATTGTATTAAATCTGTCACTAAATATGTATTAGGTGGCACCATGTCAGGGACAGGGAATGCCATGGTAGTTTGAACCACAGACTCTCTTCCTGGCCTCAAGAAGCTTACAGTCTATGGGGGTAAAAGAAGCATTAATCAAATAAACACACAGACAAATACAAAATTGCAACTGTGGTGAGTGCTACCAAGGAGAGGTACAGGGTGCCGTGGGACCCTGAAATCAGGAGATTTGGCCTGGATGAGGGAAGCAGATGGAACAGAAATGTATGCATATTCACTTGGAGTATCTACTTGGATTTTTAGATATTTTCTTCTTACAGTATCTCAAATATCCCTTTCCTCCCCAAATATGTCTTTTACTTGACCCAAATCTTGGGCAGATAGCCATACCCATGGTTTGGAAGGTATGGCAATTATCTCACTGTACAAGAGTCCTCAGATCCATGCACCCAACAGCTCTGAGGGGAAAAGAAGGCAGCAGAAAGGGCGGAGAGAGCGCAGAGTGTGTCAGGGACTATGGAAATTGCATCGTCTTGCAGCTCCCATTCACTGGCAACCCCAACTTCAAGACCACTTGTTAGTGTTCTCATGAGTTTTGGGACCTCACCTACCTTCTATTCTGGCTGCCATGCAGGGAAAGTGGGGAAGAGATAGCTGGAACGCAGCTCGCACACGCTCTGGATAAATGGGAAGCTGTGATGACGGCTTGCTTCTATGTCTCCAATCTTTCAGGAAAAGTATGAAAAGGAAGACAAAGTCAAAGTGGAGGAGTTTGGGGACTAAGAAAATAAACCACAGGGGTCAGTCATCTCAGAAATATTACTATAGATAGAACAAAAACAATGAGTGAAATCACTGTAAACGACTTTAATGAGTCCAAAGCATAGCATTTCCCTCTCTTTGGTGCCATTTGGCTGTCAATGTCTGGCCCACAAGGCAAAAGCAAACCAAACAGGCAGCTTTGGATGGGTTCTTGTTTAATATGTCTGTAACTACATAGCACCCAATTAGCAGTTAAAATACCAAAAATAAAAACACCCAACAGCCCACATGCCAGATATTTTCTGCTAGTATGATGGTCTTCAGTGGTTGCTTCTGACTGTGTTTGTGCAAACGGATAAGGCTTGTGGAGAAACTACAGTTCTCTACACGCAGTTATTTATGTTCCCATACAAATTTGCATGCCTTTGTTGATGACAACTAACGGATGATACGGATACTATAGAGGTTGCTGGATGTGGACAAAGAGTACACCACCCTCGAAACACGAGGAATCCTGAAATGGGACAAGAGGGCTTATATCCAGATCATGGGATCGATGCAATGAGCCAGGACTGCTCAGACAGAGGAAATAGAAAGTAAGGCCTTGGGAGTGATAAGAGGGATTTACTTGGGGAATGAGAGCCAGGTATAGGTGTCACTGAGACGTGTAAAAAGTCCAAACAGACAAAATACAGAAAGCAAAGTGCAGCTCATAGGAAGCATGAAGGAGGACTACAGAGCATGTGTCGGATCAAGAAATGGGTAAAGAGTTGAGGGAGCCAAGTTTCCTTAGATACTAGAGACAGAGAAATCCCAGGTTGTGGATAGGGCATTGCTACTGTTGAGCCATAGGGCACTGACAAGCCATCTTCCCTATGTGTAAGGAACCAGGCTAGACCTCCAATGGGCTATGTAGTGACCTGAAGCCAAAGTCCAATATGATAGTGGCTACAGGACTGGGAAGCCAATGGAGACAGAAAGGACCTCAAGATTTAGCTATTTGAGATGAACCACATGGGTTAAACAAAAACAAACTGGATAATAAGCTAAATCATGTAAATTGAATGTGAGTCACAGAAGGCGGTGACCTTCAGATTTCAGCAGTCATGCGGCTTTAGGGGGCTATCAAATTGAGTATTCTTCACACCTCAGCTCAAAATGAAGAGGCCCCTTTGTGGGTGTACCTCAGCTCCAGAGGAAAAATAGTAGAGTCTTTCCAGTCTGAGGAATAAGATTGCAGGTTTGTGTCTGCTTTGAAGGAGAACAGATGATACATGGAAGTGAGTTCTTCTCAAGCCATTCTAACCACACCACTTGACCATGCCCAGAGTTTTTGGTCCTGGGAGCTGCATGGAAAAGCAGAGCTGATCTCATTGGTGTCCCTTAAACCAGCAAGTCTGTACATTAGCCTCACTCGCTGGCTTGGTCCAAGGGTTTTGTGCATTCAGTCTCCCACTCCTTCACATAAGAAATGGAGCCAAAAATCCTAGATTAAACAAGTAATCCATCATCTCTCATCAGAAGTCTCTCATTCTTCATGTTTGCCCTGTTCTGAACTGACAGATGCTGCAGAACATGTTCATCCAAATGGTCTTTAGCTGAGATAATCCTCATTCTCTGTGGATGGAAAGGGAGTAAATTTGTGTTACAAACATACAGCTTTTGGACGAAGGACCACAGAGGAGGTATGGGGCAGGACCAAGTGCATGGGGCAGGGAGAGGAGGAGCAGATTTGCAGACGAAAGACATTGATACCCAGGATTTGGTCTTGAAAGTAGACAACACCTCTTTTGATCTCAAGGTGATGGTGGTGGGATAAAGGGCCAAGTAATTCAGGATGAGAGACAAGAAGGCCTGGCAGGCAGAGATCTAGCTCCTTCCCCCTCCCAACCTTGTTTTCATCGCAACAACCACACAAATGCCTCTTACATTAAACTACAGCTGAGAACAGGAGATTGACAGAATTTTCACTTTTCATCTTGATGATTCAACATCATGTAGAAACAGCTACTGTGGACCTCCTAAGGAGGGAAAGGGTGGGAAGCAACCTATCTCAAAAGACTTATTTAAAAAAAAAAAAAAAGTTTAGAAGCCACTAGGTGTTTGGTACTTATTTTCAAGGCTATAAATCCCACAGCAGGTGCACCCAGGCAATCAGGATAGGCAAGAACTCTGATAAATTCAACGGTGATACTTAGGGCCACAGAAACCCTGGGGGGCTATAAATAGTCATTAGGAGTGAGATGTTGCTGAACACCAAGGGGAAAATCCACCAATGGAGCAGAAATGTAAATCAGGAACTACTATGATGAAATTGTGTTTCCATGTAAAGTATAAAAGAAGAAAAAAGAGAGAAAGCAAGAATTAGATTTCCTTCCAATGCTTAGAATATGAGCCATTTTAGAAAATGTAAAAGAGGGAAGAAAAAAGGGAGAGGAGGATTAGAGAAAGCAAGCAAACAGACCTCCCCCTCCCATTTCATTCAGGGGTCCATCTGAACCAGGCAGTTCAGTCCCAACATTCTGGCTGCATCCACAGTCAATGAGCTTACAGAGATTGTCGCAGAAAAAGGTGTTCTATCACCTTTAGGTTGCCAAGGTTTGGGTTTCTTTTTGCAAGAGGACAAAACTTATTGATAAATACTGTTTACTTCTCACATATTCTCTGAGGATGTTGAAAGGATCAATGCACGTTTGGTAAGTCATTCTTGAAATGTATGAAGGCCCTTGTGGCAAAGGCACCATGCAGATATAAAGTAGTTACAATCATTTTCAAAATTCACTTCTTACCTATTTCCACCTTTCTCTCCCTGAAAAACATATTTAATTTTCAAGATGCCTTAGTTTATCAGATTACCTCTCACAGGGAAAAATAAAAATGTGTTTCATTATATTATATTTTACAATGTAGTTCTCAGATTATTTCTGGTTATAGTTGTACTTTTGATCATCTTTTCCATGAATGATACTTCTATTATTGAAGTAGGTCACCTTGAAATGTAAGTTTGCATGACATTTAAAGTTAAAACTCTAGGAAAGTCACATTTTTTGAGTTTCTCTCTCTCTCCTTTTTAAAGCAAATTTCACATATGGATTTATAGAGCAATTATTGTTGCAAATATCTAGCAATACAGAATCAGAGTGGTGAAGAGTTGGTAATGATATTGTTATACCACTTAATATGTTCTTGGCTGACCCACACAGACCCTATTTCAGAAAATGCTTCCATAGACCCAGAATATAATTGATTTATTTCCTCGGTCAGGGAAGGATGGTCATTTATTAGCAATTGAAAAATGAGGTTCGGCATCAAATAATGTTTTATTAAGCCCTCCAAGTGTGATCAGACTAAAAGAAAGAAGGCTGGAAGTTCTAAAAATAAATAGAGGGGACAAAGAGGAGTGGTAAAGAGCATTAGCTTTGAAGGTGAGTTGCCTGGGTTCAAATTCTGGCTCTACCACTTATTAGCTATATGTGTAACTCTGGCATCAACTTCTGTGCCTTGAGTATTTCTTCTATAAAATGGTAATATCGAGAGTATCTGCCTTCAAGGTTACTGCGAGAATGAATGAAAGTGTCTACATAAAGCTCTTAGCACATGATACCCACAATCAAATGCTTAATTGTAGAAATAATCATACATATTAATCAGGTTATTGCACAACTACCTGTCCCATATGTTACTGTAAGTGATGACCAGGTCCTCTCAATCTTCTTCCTTCTCAATGTCTCTCATCTCTGTACATTCTTCTCCAGCTTGTTGCCAGCTCTTACTGCAGAACCCCTTTCCTTTTCCCTTGATACTTAGACTTCTGCCATAGTTTCTTGACCCCAGGCTTGGTTACTTTAGAATATGCCTCACCCTGTATACAGACTCCAATTCTGCTTTCTTATAGTCATGCCTTCCTATGCTTAAAAAATGTTGATGTCTCTGAACCACCCACAGGATAAAGTTGAACTGGGTTAGCCTGGCCTTCAGGGTCCTACACATCCTGGTCACAGCCTACCTTGACAACACTGTTTCCCACTATTCACCAGCATTGATACGTTGTCAAGTTCAGCTAATCTATACAGAGCCATGGCATTCTGCCATGTTCCTAAGTCTGAAGCCAGGACATGGATGTTTAGAAAATTTTCTGAAGTTTTTTGCCATCAAGGGAAAATCAGACAAAGGATAAAGAGAATCTTCCTATGCCAATGTCTCTTCTCTTTCCATACTAAAACCCCAGAAGGAAAAGCAAAATTGCACATTACTACTTTGAACAACTCTGAGAATACCAAGGACTGGTTAGATTCATCCAAATTTGACATACCATCCAGACTATTCTGAATCAGAATCTTGGAATTGATCAGGTGTGGAGAGGTCAGGACAGGTCAATGCCTGAATGGGGCCCTGTATAAGAGGCTGTGAGATAAGGGAGGCTTCCAACCCATGGGCTCTGGGACCAGCACTAATGAGGGAAGGAGCGAGAAGAGTTGTAAAGGTGATTCACGGTTCTGGTGACTGTTACTCTATAACAGTTACTCTAAAACTTAGTGGCTGAAAATAACCATTTTATTTTGCTTGTGCTATTGTGGGTCCAAAATCTAGGAAGCACTCAGTTAGGCAGGTCTTCCTACACCGAGAAGTATAGATATGGGAGACATAAAGCTTGTGGTTGATGTCATGGTGGAGTTTGGGATTTTTCAGAGAAAATTTGCAGAGAAAAGGAGAGGGCCAAGGGCAGTGCTCTGGAAATACCAGTCTTTTCAAAGGTAGCCAAAGAAGGTCCACCTTAATCATTTCCAAGCTTATCCTTTTGTATAAAAGACTCCTTTGAAAAGAAAATCCATGGTTACTGAGAAAATTGGTGACCAAAAATTCTACTTTCCTTTTCCATTCTCCCTTGGAGTCCTTCTTGTGGTTGTAGTTAGATATTACCCAGGGCTGCCATCATCAGAAGGTGCAAGTGGACTGGCTATCAGTACACATTTTTGAAGTGAATTGAATAAAAAAAGATATCAACAATTTGTACCCACATGATCAGTCAGAATAAACTAGGTTTTGCTGCAATAACAAATAGCGTCAATTTTAATGGCCTAAACACCAAAAGTTTATTTTTTGCTCCTATAATATGTCTATTGCAGACCAACTTTAGGCTCAATTCCACATTATTATGATCATTTTCAGTCTACAATCCAGGCTGATGGAGCAGTCCCTACCTGGAATACCACCAGTCACCATGGCAGAGGGAAAAGACAAAAAGGCAAAGCACCGAGTGACTTTTAAAGCTTCTACATGGAGGTGACATATTACTTCCATCCACATTTTAGTGGCTAAAAATGTGCCTCGACTATGCTTGAGCTCAAGGCCAAGGACGAACAATCTTACAACGTGCCCCAAATGAGAGAGAGAACCAAAGACAAGGAATAGCACCAATGACTAACACAATGGGTACTCACCACAAGAAAAGTTTGGTTTCAGTTAAAAGATCAGGGGAGGGGCGCCTGGGTGGCTCAGTAGGTTAAAGCCTCTGCCTTCGGCTCAGGTCATGATCCCAGGGTCCTGGGATCGAGTCCCGCATCGGGCTCTCTGCTCGGCAGGAGCCTGCTTCTCTCTCTCTCTCTCTCTCTCTGCCTGCCTCTCTGCCTACTTGTGATCTCTGTCAAAGAAATAAATAAAATCTTAAAAAAAAGAAAAAGATCAGGGAGACCTCTTGGGTTAACCAGGAAAAGAGGTGTTTGTGTTAGACATAAAACGTAGGAAGGATTTAAGTGAATGGAGAGTCAAGGAAGAGGGAAGAGAGAAAAAAGCACAGAGGTAGGCAAGCACTAAGCAACAGGACAGGAGAGAGTCTCACTTAACAAGAACACAAGGTGGTAGTTCATTATAAAAAATAACTTGACATTGGAGAAAAAGATGGATTTGCATACACCAAACATGTCGATAAGCTTGAGAGTAAAATGATACGCTAAGTATAGAATGGATAATAAGGTTGCATGATAGACCACGAAATTAGGTTCAATGAGTAAATGAAAGAATGAGACCTGAGGATGAGATTTAAAAAATAACTTTTTGTTTAAATCAGAGACAAGAAGTATCCTGTAGGAATTCGAAGATAATAAAGGGTGCCTGGCATGAGGGGACATGCATATTCAAAAGCACATTTTCTGCCTTCTTTCATGAAGAAAAGAACAGACTGTGTAGGTTTTACTTTTAAATGCCATTGTGCTGTTAACGCCCTCTTGGTTCTTTGGGTTGGGGAAATTATTAACATTAGAAATATCTTCCTTTGTCATGATCGTCACATAGTAGGAAACTGGTAGTTTCATTGCTACATTAAAAACCAATTTGGATTTAAAGCTATAGATGGTTAACTATCAAATACTGCTTAATATTCCCATTTCTGTAAGCCCCTGGAAGGCAGGGCCTGCGTCCTATTTAAATTGATGTCTTCATTGTAACCATAGTGAAGACGTTCAATAAAATGTGTTGAATTAAATTGTCTATAGCAAAGAATAGAATATTATAGAGAATTACTTCATTTGGGTTGTTCATACTTTCTTTCAAGGCAAATATTTTGCTTAGGTAAGATTTTTGCCCACATTAAAGCTTTCATGAGCAGAGAGTATGTGGTTTGAATACTGATGTGCTGAATTACAATTTTCTTTAAAATTTCATTCTGTGCTAGGCTCCCTTCTCTCCCTGTGTTTTTGCAGTACCTGTCAACTTCCCACCCTGGTGAGCTGAAAGGAACAACTTAGCAAGAAACACCAACTGCCTTCTAAGAGCCTGCAGCCAGGAACACTCCTGAAACAGTCAGCTTCTGGCTCCTTCCGTCAGCCTCAGTATACTCCCTGAGCCCGACCTTCAGATATTCTGCTGCATGACTAAGAGAGAACAAAGGAGGAAAGTACAAAGGAAGAACGTTCTTTAGGTGTTGGCTACTACTGTCGTCCCTCCAACGGTCCAGGTTGTCAAACATCAGTATGCCTCAAACCACCAGAAACAGGAGAAGCCATCAGCTCCTGCCTACTGGATGGCCAGGGTGGCATCGAGCTTACTTTTCCAAACATGTGTATGGCAGCCTTTGGTGATCTAGAGATCGTATTTCCATCCCTGATATTGGACAAGACCCCATCCTGAGGAGATTAAATTATGTGTAAAGGCTGTCAGGCCAGGAGTTTATGAAATCATTTCTTTGTGAGTTAGAGATGTAATATGTATAAGGGGAAAGTATATATTACCCTTTCAAGGAAATGGACATTTAGAAAACACCTCCATCTTTTGAGGGACTGGGCGTAATTGCCTAAAATCAACTAAGGAACGAAGGGCAGGTGGTGAATACCCACGTTCCGGCTGGGCCCTGGTGAACAGGGAGCATCTCCGCACCTGGCTGACCGAGGAACTGGATGTTGGGCGGAAGGACATTAGTGCAGATCAACACCCTCCACACACTCTAGCGAGAGTGAGCTGTACCATAGCTGGGACTGAGCAGGGTTCAGTGAAAGGTTTCTACCAAATAGATAATATTAAGAAGACAAAGAACACTGAATCACTAGACATTTTATTAAGTTATTTTTGTTTACTAGAAAAAAATCACTGCATTATTCTACTTCATCGATGTATCACAATGTTAAAATGGGGTCCTCAAGACCCCAATTTTGGCAGTGGCGCTAAAGTATCAGGTCTTCACATGAGCATCAGGGACTTAAAAGAGCCAGGGCTGGAAAGAAGAGAGGGGAGGACTTTGGGAAGAGGTTTATTTGGAGCAAACTGTTACCTATCACCTGCTGGTAGTGTGAGGATCCTCCACGCAAGGGGGGTATGACTTCTTCATCTCACACCTGGTGAAGACATTCTCTGCAAGGGAGCCATTGAGAGCTGTGTTCCACACACCTGCAACCCTGTTGGCAGAGAGAACACCTCTCTGGGTCAGTCGACACCTATAGAACCAGGAAACCACCCCTAAGGAAGAACCCTCACTTGTCCAACTTCCCCAAGCCTTGACCCTGGAGGAGAGGAAAAACAGCTGAAAAGTGGGAACCAAAAGAAGTCAATTACAAGTCTGAGCGTAGGAATGGGGGTTCAGGGTGGAAGTCTACCTTGGAAAGAGGATGACAGCAATAGTTTAACATTTGGGCCAGAAAATCTAATTTCTGAATTGAGACTGTTTTTAGCTTAAAGGGATCATATACCAATCTTTTACCCAAGGGTATGCATAAAAGTCACAGGGTCTTCCATCCAGGGACAGAGAGGGATCTTCCCACTGCCTAAATTTTAAATAAGCAGGAGACATGAACGCAGAATAGAAGTCATATACTCAACACCAGAGCGCTTTCATTTATGATCACCTTCTGAGGCCTGACCCTGACATCGTTATGTCTAGTTCCAAACGTATAAAAACTGCCACCACTCTTCCTGTGATGTGAAAATCTCCAGTTGTTTAAGAGAGACATTTCAATCTACCCATCTCAATCCCTTGAAATGTTTTTAAGAAATAAGGGAAGGCATCCTCTCTGGAGATCTTGTTTTCTCATCAGTGACTCCGAGTGTTGTGGTCAACTCTTTCTCCAGTGTTACTGGTCATTGAGGCTTAGGGTTTTAAACTAAGCTATCTTAGGATAAAAAATACAGTATTCTGATTCATCCATTAAATTTGCCCGCTCCTCTTTCCTCCTGTAGCTATAAGCTACCGTTTCTTTGTATGTCAGGCTACTAAAATTTCTTAGACAACCAAATTTCCTAGATTCTCTTTCCTCTGCGAGCAGGGACCTTTAGAAAGTGAGTGGCAGGGGTGTGAATGCGGGCTATTATCCTGGCAGAGTTGAAGATGAGAGGGGGATGAAGCCCTTGATTGCTGTGTGGGTACCCAAAGTAGGCTACACCATGCTTAAGGGCAATGGGACCTTTGACTGTCAAAGTGAGCATTCAAAATGACTTTTTTATTAACAACAAAAAAAAAATGATTAAATATAATTCTTTATCTTCAAAGTGGTCCTTTTGAAAAATTGTGATATTTCTACAAAAGATGACAATCTGCCAACACAGAATAACTTGTGAATGCAAATATTGCTCACTTCATTGTTCCTGGTTTTCTTCAGAAGCTACATAATCTTACTTTCTAAAAGATGTCGGCTGCAAAGTTAATAGAATTCAAAAGGACTACCTTTCAATCTGAAAACTTATAAAGATGTGAGTTCTCCAAGTCTTTAAGGAAATCCAATTATAGGTCTTTTTTATTATTATTATTATTCAAGCAAAGACCAAAAGAGGAGCTTTTCTTTCCTGGTGTCATTTGCTCAGCAGGAACTCACCTTGACATTGGAGCTGATTTCCTGATTTCCCTGCATTTCTCATTAAGAAGTTACTACCAGATACCCAAACTCAGACTGAAACAATGTTTGAGATGTCCCAAGTTGCTCTGCACACGTCCTAGGTGCACTTTTCACACATGTTTATCTGTGGCTTTCAGGGATGGGACTAGGGTGAGGCAAGTGAAAGAGCACAAAAGTTAAGGAGGAACTGACTCTCAGGGTCATGCAAGTGCAGGGTGAGACTGGGCGCATCCTTAAATTTTACACCCCACAGGCTTCCTCCTTCACCCTTGGAACCTCTCATTTCTAAGTAATCCCCAATCATGAAAAAAGAAAATGAAAATACAATTTTAAGAGCCTACTAAAATGTGTACTGAGTTGCTTTGGAGACTTTCAAAGAACACTGATTTAATATTTAATCTTCACACAAACAGGGAGTTGAGTGAAGTAGGCATCGACTGATAAAGCCTTCCTGTAAATTACACACACACAAAAAGCCGTCCCAGAGAGGGAGCAGGATGCTTTGAGGTATTCGAAACACAAAGGTATCTGGGAGCATTCATCTCGGTGCCAAGAGAGAGGTTCTTATTGGTTTTATCCAAACTATATAGTGTATTTAATATGTCGACATGACCATAACAAGCTGACTGTAACTGACCTTTCTCCTTCATCTTGTCCTCCCCCTAATTAAATTGTTTTACCATACGACGTTTTCTTATAGCGATCTGTTTTCCCTTGCTCAGGTTTTTGTTATGATCAGTTTCTATCAATTTTTACAATGGTGCTACTTCTATGTGTTTATGAGAATATAGAGTTCTGCCTTTAAGACTATGTGAGACTGTTTATCTCATTTTCAGGTTTACCTCAGCTCAGTGCTTGACGCACAAACAGACCACAAGCAGCTGCAAAGACCAGCCAGCACCATCCGAAAGGGGAAGACCAGGTCTTAGGACATTTTCCTGGACCAGCAGAAATATCTATTGCAAATGTTATTTTACCCATTGTGTTTTTTTAATATTAGCAATAACAGGCCAACGTAATGTCACTATTGACCATTGAAGACTATAGAGCTTGTCGAGTAAGTATAATAATGACTCGCACGTTCTGCTATCTCCCGAGTCTTAATTATCTTTTTCTCTCCCCCACAATTCATACCAATCATTCTTGTCCCCTTTCATCGAGGATGACTGAAGAAAAGTCAGAAACTCATGTCTCTCTGAAATCAACTTAGTGATTATCAGCAGTATCTTTGATACCGCTAAATGGCTAAAGCACACTGTCCCACTTTGACTTGGACAAGAAGAAAGCCAGACCAGAGCCCTCCAGTTGTTATACAAGAATTGAACATCACACACTGTGTATATATACCACATCTTCTTGATCCATTCATCTGTTGATGGACATCTAGGTTCTTTCCATAGTTTGGCTATTGTGGACATTGCTGCTATAAACATTCGGGTGCACGTGCCCCTTTGGATCACTACGTTTGTATCTTTAGGGTAAATACCCAATAGTGCAATTGCTGGGTCAAAGGGCAGTTCTATTTTCAACATTTCGAGGAACCTCCATGCTGCTTTCCAGAGTGGCTGCACCAGCTTGCATTCCCACCAACAGTGACAAAAAAGGATTGTTATTTCCCTTTTCTTGAGGCCTTTGACCACAGGACATATCCAGATTTCCAATAGGCCCCATCACCCATAAACCAGAATGTGTATTTCTCTCTCCAATGAACATCCTATACAAGATCAAGAAATGTGATGCCTGTATCAGTGAGGTAGTTGTTAAAACAAATAAACCCTAAAAGCTCAATAGCAGTTTATTTCTTGTTAATCGAACAGCACCATGCAGAGGTTCTGGTGGGTGGGGAGGTTTCTTCTTGCTCTGTATCCAGAATCTGGGTTTCGTCCCTCCTAGGGTTTGGCCATCCTCCAGGACTGTGGGGTCTTCTGCATCCAGTGATAAGGGCAGACAGAGACGGTAATGAAGGCACATTCTTTGTTTAACATCCTGGACCAAGAAATGATGTACATCACTTCCACTAGTGTTCCAAACAGCACAAAGAGTCAAATGATCCCACCAAGAGGCTAAGGACACAACAAAGATGTCCACGATTGGGCAACTGCTTTCCAGAAAAAAGTCTGTGATTGAGGACCATACATTTTTGTAAACATCTCTCTTTTCTAAAGTGTCCAACTGAAAACAGAAACTTTCAGGAACCGTAACATGCACCGCTCTTATTTTTCATTTTGAAGCAGATCCTCTCAACACCAAAGCTACACACTGACTATGAGTTTCTGAGGCTTCCTAAAATTCCCCACTCCTTGAGACTTTGAGGATACGCTTTAATACAACAAGGAAATTCTGTACTAAATGTTGTTCAGTGTTATTCAAAGAGTTAATGAGCTTTTCAAATATCTCACTTGCAGAGAAAATAACATGTGCATTGAAGCATCTGTTTGATAGCGTGACACTTTTTTCGTTTGTGTTCTGTAACTTTTGCCTCTATTTTGTTATATTCTCCTTTTTAATCTTTAAAAATGTCCTGTATCTGAACATTGTATATAGAAGCTTCCATTCTTGAGAAGAAAAGCATAATAGATTTTAATTAATAAGCCAGTCAGTTCCCTCTACCGCCTGTCTGCTCCTTATTGGATCCATAGGCCCAGGATGTGTCAAGGATAGCAAGAACCTTGGACTCAATCCAGCCCCAAACTCCTCATTTTACAGATGAGCAAATATGCTGACTAACATTATTGATTCTTCCTCTTCAAATGAGTTTTTCCTTAGCTTTCCCACCATCCATCATTTCTTTTTACCACTAGCTTCCCGGCGACTCATATACCTTTGTCTAGGTTTACTCCTGAAGCAAAAGGGCTTTTGCTATCTGAGCATTTCCTAAGTAATAGGGCAGGCACCATGTGTCCCACCTCAATGTTACTCATAGAAGTGATCTGCTGGTATTTCTACTTAAGTCTTGCCATTGTTCGTCTTTGATGGATACTAGTCAGTCAATATAAAATAAGTCTTACTCATTCTCTCTCTTCAGGGACAGAAACCTTGAGAGAACTGCTCTATACCACACCCTTGCCTTCTTTGGTTCATTCTTGCCACCGGCAGGAATTGTACTTTAGTTAGTCATCAGAGTCCTGTTTCTTCATCAACCCGCTCCCCGAATTCTCACTGAGCTTCCAGTAGGATAATCACAGAACCAAATTGTTCCTCAAAGTGAAAAATGGCAAGTGTATCTCAATAAAGCTGGAAAATAAATGAACAAATGAGCAAATGAATAGACGAATGTTAAAGAAAGTCACACCAGGGACGTTCATCAGGATAATTTTGGGTTTCATCTTTTGCAAGGTTGGAAAGAGGGAGTTACACTTCCACATCCTAGGATTTTTATCCCCTTGTAGCAGAGTATATTTCACTAAATGTCTATTTGGTCTACAAACATCTCTTTTCATTATGGAATCCACCTACTCATAGAAATACAACATATCATCATCAGAAAATGAGATGCCTCCATCTCTAGAAACCCTTTCTGAGCTCCCCTCATTTCCAGGTGCACACAAACTCACCAGGTAGGTAAAATTCTCTTCCTTTGCATTTCCATAGCAGCTCCTATTTATATCTGTTTAATACCTATCACAGTGTATCGTTCCAGTCTGTTTTGTCCTCTTTGGGGTTTTGAAAGTAGAAACTAAACCACAGCACTTAGTCAAATATGGAAATTCTCAGTAAATCTTGGTTAAATGAATACATGGGAAATCCCTCAATGGTTTTAGTTAACCCAGTCTTGCAAATTAATACAGTCTCCCAAACCTCAGACCTGAAAAGAATAAAATAGAAAACTAAAAGATTTCTTTTTAACTGAAAGGAGCAAAAAAATTATAATCAGATCAGTGAAGCCAACAGTGAAATTGTTCAGGCTATTGATGGTCACTCAAAGGTATAAATATAAGATGGTATTCCCTCAGTCACCAAATATTTGTTGCATGCCTACTTCTTCCTGAGGACTATTAATAGGAGGAAGAGGGGGGACAAGTTTGCTGGTAGATAAAAACCATGGGTGACTTTCAAGTTCTTTATTAACTGGCCATTTAAAGATCCTTTTCCCATGGTTTGCTCATTGTGTATCCAAAGGAACACAACTCTTGAGGCGCTCCTTACTCTCAGTAAGTCTTTATACCGGTATGTTATGGACATTAGTCTGAACCTCACTATGTACAGTCTCCACACTAAGTACTTTGCATGGATCATCGCATGCAATTCTAGTAACAACCCACTTTGAAGATGAGCTGGAGACTGAGGTGAAGTCGCTTTCCTTCCGCATGTCCATACCAAGGCAGAAACGAGTTCTAGGCAGTTAATAACACACCGCTGTACCTCTACGTGTGGTTTTCAAATAGTCCTCCTTTCCCTTCCTTTTATAAAAGACATTCATTCTCCACATCACGTCTTTGACAAAGCCTGGCTCAGGGTCAAGATTTAGAGCTCCTGTCTTCCACCGCTGCCTCCCTCACTGCTCTGCTCAGATACTCTGTCTCCCAGAGTCCCACCTTCAAATGTCCCAAGATGCTTTGCACTGGGTCAATCTGTTCTATACCTGAAAGGGGACTCAAACAACAATTTAAGAAGAGCAAGATAGTTCTGTGGAGCACGCCATGGTGAGGGTAACAGGCTGGGCACATTGGGCCCACAGAAAGTCCATGAGATCCCAGTGCCCTTCAAGGCCTTTGAAACATGGAAATAAGCCCCCTCATACTGAAGAAACTAAACCCTCCCAGTTGAGATGGAAGCTTCACCTGACCCAGCAGTCTTTCCTTTGACCGGCAGACCATTGACTCTGACAGGCTTCAGTAGAAACTTCCTCCAGCCTGCTTCATCAAAGGGACGCCTGCTACTGTGCGGAGAGGCTTTGAGGTCTGAAGAGGAGAAAGAATATAAAGTGAGGAACTGAGAGGTCTCAAAGGACATCTCTCCCAACAAAAAGCGAAAGAACGCTAGTATAAAAGACCCATGATTTCTCTAACAGTACGTAAACAATACAGGTTGCTAGTTTGTCATATCGTAAACGTTTTCCCCACTGACTCTGAAGCCATCGTGAGCTGAACCAAATCTGAATTAAAAAGAGGCTTCAAAGGAAGCTTAACAGTTGGTCACAAGGGGTAAATTTCCCTGTACTGCAAAAAAGAAGGCTCCCCGGAGGGTGCTAAGTGGTAGGGTCCCTTCAGTAGCTTAATACAGTAGAAAATCATAACTCTTCACAGACCAGAGCTGGATGCCACGGCCACCTTCACCAACTTGCTCAAAGTCGCAGTAAAACAAGAATGCAAACCCACAGCTGTCATCTCTGATGACGGATTTACTGACTTCGGATGGCCGCTTCTCTTTTTAATACTTTCCTCCCCCAGCGAGGATGCGAATGACAGAGAAACACACTGCCAAGGTTCAGGAAACTTCCCACGACTGCTGGGCCTCTGAATAAGGAGTCACCTTCCCAGAGAACGGGACACCTTGGAACAAGTGCACATTTGCAGACAAAGCCAAGAGAAGAATGTTCAGGCTCCCCCTAGGAGTTTGCTCATCGCCCAGCTGCCTATCTCCTCTGGAGACCTGGCAGGGAGATGACTTACATCCCCAGCAGGGAAGAGGAATGTCCCCCCACCCCATTCCCACTCACTGGCACTTCTGATTCCCCATCAGGGAAGCTGTATCCATGTATTGAATAAACATTTCAATAGTGCCGGATGCTGGGCATTATTCTAGATGCCTTAGACTATTAATTCACTTAATTGGACAACAGCTCCGTTATCCCAACAAGGAAATGGGGACATAAGTTTGTAACTTACCCCAAATCACATGAGTGGGAAGCACCCGGTATCCAACCCAGGCTCTGGCTCCAGAACCCAAACTCATCACTGCCTTACCCTTTTACTCCCCCATTAACTCCCTTTTTTCTACACAAACAAATTCAAGTCCCTGTTGTATTAGATCTTCCTCTGGGTTTGATACCCCCCGCAGGGTTCCTAAGGTATCAGTGCTTTAAGGCACAGATTTACAATCCAGCCCAGGACAAGTTGGGGAAAAGGAGAAAGGACAGAAGGCAGAGGACCATTGTGAGTGCGCTCCCAGGGGTGGTTAACGGGCAGCTTTGTTCCCCTTTGCTGTGTACCCCCTTGCTCTCAGAAAGCCAGGGAGCTTCTGATCCCTCTGCTGCTTGGGGTGGTGTCTGTTACACTCGCCCTTTGCAGGCTCCCCGGGCTCTTTTATGTCCCCACGGGTTGTTACTTGGTTTCTCTGCTTCTGGAATGTCTCTGGCCGCTGTTTCATTATGTAGAGTCAGGCAAAAGACAGACGGGGGTGTGTGAAGCCGCGACGAGCCTGGCACCCGGGCTGCGGTGTCTCGGGTAGTTTATTATGCTGCCAGCAGAAGAGAAATCTGATCCTGGCAGATGCAGCCTGCTGTGAATCAATATTTTACAGGTAGTATACTTTGAAGAGATGACATCAAGACAGAATCAAAAGAGAGGAGGGGGAGAGAGAGAGAGAGAGAGAGAGAAAGAGAAAAGGCATGAGTAGGAGCAGAGAATTTATCCTGACATCCTTTGACAGTCCTTCCCACAAGGAGTGAGGGGAACAAGCGCCAGCAAGGGGAGCCGACACTGACGCGGGCAAGGACGGGCTGCTTGACAAAAGCCATTACTCCCCACTCGCCTTCACCACACACGCTATCACAAAGGGGGAAATGCGGCTGTGATACCCTTTGGACCAAAGGCAGCCGGTTCTTAAGCTCAGGCTGAGAAACACCTGAAGGCACAACAGGAAACAGACCTCTTGCCTGGTTGGGGGACAGGGAAACTCAGAAAGCGCTAAGCGGAGAGAGGAACATGCCCACCACGTGTCTGTTCTGCTCTGTGCGTTCCAGAGAGCCTCTGAGATCTCCAGAAAGCATTCTAGAGCCATGATCTGGGGGAATACAAATATGGGGTGGGTAGGCAGGAGATTCCCAGGGCTTTAAGGATCCCAGTGGCCAAAGTCAGAGAGAGCTCTCCCCTCCAGCAACACCTGCAGGCGTGGGCGCTGGCAGGCCCCCAGACGAGGCCGGGAGGGTGGCAATTCCTGCTGAAGACAGGCGTGCTCTATACACACGTGGCCTTCAATAGGGGGAGGGTGACTTCTCAAGAGATAAGAATTCATTAAACAGCAATCCAAGAAGAATAGCAATGAAGAAAGCTGACTTTAGACCCGACAGTGGGATCTGGGAGAGGCTTCCAAGAGTTGTGGCAGAACCGGACGGATGGTTGGGTCTGGGTCTGGTGAGCTGGCTGGATTTCAGCAGAGCAAGGATGCATCCCGGGAAGAGGAAACTACTTAGGCCAGTGTTTCTCAAACTGTGTTCCAAACAACACAGGGCACGCAAGAGAGATATCGAATGAAGTAGCTTCTTGGAGAAATAAGCTTTGGAATTCCCAACGTACACAGAGATCAAATTTAACACAGGGTTTAAAATGTTAGAGAAAGTTTTAGGGGAGAAAAAGAGATGCCCAGTAGTGCAAGTCTACAGTTAGAAGTAAACTCTTAAAAGGCAAATTTGATGCATTCACATCCCTGCTTGAAATCCTGCCATGGTTTCTCATTGTCTTTGGGATGAAGTCCGCCATTCTTTTTTTTTTTTTTTTTTTAAGATTTTATTTATTTATTTGACAGAGATCACAAGTAGGCAGAGAGGCAGGCAGAGAGAGAGAGGAGAAAGGAGGAAGCAGGCTCCTCACTGAGCAGAGAGCCCGATGCAGGGCTCGATCCCAGGACCCTGGGATCATGACCTGAGCTGAAGGCAGAGGCTTTAATCCACTGAGCCATCCAGGCGCCCCAAAGTCCGCCATTCTTAAGATGGTTGTTGTATGCCCCTCTATGGCATCATTTTGAGCTCATCCTTGCCCTCTGTGGACTCAGCTACATGCTTTTATTCCAGGCCCTTAAATGAGTCACATCTTTTCTAGTGGCTAGGCCTTAGGATTATGGTTTTCTCTTCTTAGCTAATTCCTAAAAATTCCTTAGGGCTCAGCTTAATGAGAACCCTATATCAGGCCAAAGCTTCTTATCATATGCTCCCAGTGAACCTTGCTTTCTCCGTGGCCTTTTGTGCCATTAGGGCTGTACCTTTGGGACCTTCCACAGCACTAGACATTCAGAGAACTCGGGAAGTTGGGGTAGAGGATGAACCCTAAAGCAGCTGCTGGAGCCAGGTCGGGGAGGGCCTTTAATTCCCAAGGGAGACTAAACATCATCAGCAGGCAAGAGTGGACATGGAACCTGGGGGAGGAAAGACAGGCTTGAAGCTGTTTCTCAAGATTACTTAGCAGTGAAATGAAAGTGGTTTGGAGCACAAAGAGGCTGGTAATATGAAGACACATTAGGAGAACACTGCAAGAGCCTGGTTAGGGTGATGAGTCTGTTGTAGCTGGTTGCCAGAATATGGATAGAGAAGAGAGGCTGAAAGAAAGAGTCTGCGGAAATACACCCTCTAAGACTCCACAAGAGATGGCACGCACAAGGGGAAGGGAAACAAAGGCGATCCAAGGTTCTGAGCCCACATGATTAGAAGAACTTTGATACTGCTCACAGAAGGGGATTGAGAGAAGGAGCTGGGTGTGAGAGAAAGAGATGGGGCTGGGGGTTAGGGTTCCCTCGCAGAGACTTTGACTTTAATGTTCAGGTGCTGAGATGGATCCATCCAGGTGGATGTGGTCTTCCCTGACATCTCGCTGGGCAAGCCTGGGAGTCAGTGTCACCTGCTCCTAGTCTCACACACCCCGTGACCTGCCATCCTTCCCCTCCGAACAGCCTGTTAGATGGGTCCTCTCCTCTCACTCCACACCTGACTGCTGACTTTATAATCTCTCTCCCAGATAGGTAGGTAGATAGATAGATAGACAGACAGACATAGATATATTGGTTCTTTTTCTCTGGAAAATCCAACACATTTACTCTTCCTCTCCGTGATGACCCATCTCCTAGCTTTCTACTCATGACTATACTATGTTCCTAAATTAGCTCACTTCCAACCCCGCTATTTCCTGGTGAACTCAGATTTAGAAAGATACTGAAGGAGGGTGCTGAAGAAATCAATTAAGAGAACCAATAATCTTAGAGGAAATTATTTTTTTAAGAGGTGATTTAGAGTTATAAATCATAAAACATTGAAGAGAATGAGAACCAGAAGGAAGCCAGAGTTCCACAAAAAGCCATCCTAGTGACTTTTGAGGGATCTATTTCTATAGGTTGCTAGGCTAATCTGGCCAAGAAACGTAGGGTGAGGTGAATGGAAGGTCTAGAGCAGAGCGTCTCAGACTATCTGTGAGGAAGACTCAGGTTGCTCTCCCACTCTGACCCCCAATCAATATGTAGACTAATATTCTGAAAAGTGCAATAAGAACAACTACTTTAAAAATGATTACATGCTGGAGCACCTGGGTTAAAAAGCCTCTGCCCTCAGCGCGGGTCATGATCTCAGGTCCTGGGATCAAGCCCCACATCAGTCTTTCTGTTCAGTGGGGGAGCCTGCTTCCCCCTCTGTCTCTCTGCCTGCTTGTGATCTCTCTCTCTCTCTTAAATAGATAAATAAATAAATAAATCTTTTTTAAAAAAATGATTACATGCCTATGGTGAGTGCTGTGAAGGGTGTAAACCTGACAGTTCACAGACCTGTACCCCTGGGGCAAATAATACATTATATATTAATTTTAGAAAATTAAAATTAATAAAAGATGATGTCAAATGTCAAACTGCCATCAAAGTTTTAAGTACCTCTTTTCACTTGCTAAATTTATCTCATTTTGGACCTGTACCAACAACTCACAGAGGAGTACCTGTCCACAGACCACACTTTTGGGTAGCAGTGGTCTACATTTGTATTGTCCTGTCCAACGCAGTAGCTACTAGCCACATGTGTCTATTGGGCAGGTGAACTGTGGCTAGTCTAGTTTGAAACATGCCCCCCATTTCAAAGGCTTAGCATGAAAATAATGTAAAATATCTCATTAATAGTTTTGATGTTGATTACATGTTGAGGTAATAGTTTGCATATCTTAGGTTAAATAAAATGAATCATTAAAATTAGTTTCACTCATTTGTTTACGTGGCCACCAGATAATTTACATTACATATATGGCTTACATTGCATTTTTTTGGACACTGGTTTAGCTGGCAAAACACTTCTGTGATTGAGTATCCTTAAACGTGATTCGATGGGATTCACACTGTTCATTTATTTTTCCACAGAATCGAACCACAATGCATCCCTGTTTTATCTATTAGTTATACAGTTATATCCCAGTTGTTTTGTAAAAAGCTTCCAGGCTGAACTGAGCAAGGGGTTTGAGGGAACAGCTGCCCCAAAACAGGAGTGGGCTCATTTGTTTTCTTTTTTTTTTTTGCAAGCATAAACAATAACAATGGGAGAGGGTAGGAAACAGCAGTGGGCAGAGAGGTGAGGAGGAGATGGGTCATTGGAGGATTAGGTGAGCTTCCCTGTAAATGTCAATAACGTCTAAGCATATTGACATGACTTACTGAAACCCTAGTGGAGAATTGTGGTATGAGATACTTTGTTAGTCTAAATCATGGAGCTAAATATTCTCTGCACAGTAGCCCTCCATCAGCCCTCCTATGAAAGAAGAAAAGGTGCCCTCAGAAAAAGTGAACCATCAGATCCTGTTTAGGAATAATTCACATCTCCAAGAATATCCCGATTAAAAGACTTTCTTCTTGACAGAGTTACTGGGACTAGGTATATGAAGAACACTTTAACTTGACTGATAGACTTTGACTTAACTATGGCTTAGAGGGGGAGGACAGGAAACAATGTCAAACTTATCCAACAGTTTTGTGCTTTTTAACAAAATAAACAAACATTCAGCCAAGGCTATTTTTGAAGATTTTCTGATAAATTAAAGAATAATAAAAAATTATTCTTGGGGCGCCTGGGTGGCTCAGTGGGTTAAGCCGCTGCCTTTGGCTCAGGTCATGATCTCAGGGTCCTGGGATCAAGCCCCGCATCGGGCTCTCTGCTCAGCAGGGAGCCTGCTTCCCTCTCTCTCTCTGCCTGTCTCTCCATCTACTTGTGATCTCTGTCAAATAAATACATAAAATCTTTAAAAAAAAATTATTCTTGCTAATTAAGGATATGCAGTGTTACATATTTATCTTTCCTATAATGCCAAGAGTAATAGATTGGGTTTGCCCTGTTCATTCCTTTCCTTCAAGACAATCCATTTCTTTCTTTTTTTTTTTTTAAGACAGTCCATTTCTTATTAACACCTATGATAGGTTCTCACTATGGCACATTATTTGCTGTCTTGAGAATAACTCTTTGTCTACCTTCCCCATCACGAGCAGGTAGTCAGACCAGAGATCATCAAATTATCTCCATGCCACCTACCTCTCCTCTTTCAGAGGTACTTACCTCAGGAAGGTGAACATGGAGTGAGGGAGGCAAACAGCCTTCAGAACTCTCTGCCGTTTTCCTAGCCATCTAGAGCCTAAAGACTGTACTGGAGTTACAAGGTTTGGCTTACCTACTTGAATCTGGTATTTGGTATCCACCACCAGAGAGAAGTCCATCAGGAAGGTCAGTTCTCCTTAGGTCCATAGATTGGATGGACTTAATGTATTTGATTGTAACATAAGGGGCAAGAGAGATTGAATGCCTCTCATGTTATATGGAAAAAAAACTAGAAAATATAGTAACAGTGTGTGATATCCAAATACCGAAAACCTAGGGTGACCACTCGCTTCGGTTTATGTCTGTTTTCACAACATAATTGTTCATAGAGCCCCCTTTCACTCTTAAAAGCACCCCTATTTGGAAAATAAAGTATATGGCCACCCTCCTTAACCTGCAGAAAAGATGAGCAAAGCAACTGGGCATGCGACCCACTCAGGCCCATTGCCTCACTTCCATCCATCATACTCATAAAAGCTGTGTATGCTAACTGAATGCCGCAGAACCATAATTATGATTTCCATCGGGAAGTGACCATTGATTAGGAAATGGAGTTCTTTTTATTGGAGTAGTGTAGGGCTAGCCAGAGGTTAATGGGGACAAAAACAGGCTGGCCTAGAATCCTTGATAGATTAATACTAATTTGCATGGTGAAGGTTAAGTGCTATGTGGGCTGCCAAAGGAAATACAAGTGTCTCAGAATAATTGTGGATAAACAGGAAGGTCAGAACAGAAACAGGGGCAACCTGTGTTCCCTTCCAGCTCATGTCCTCAGGGGTGAAATGGTCACCTCTCTTGGGGGAGAGCTCCTCAGTTCTTGACAGCTCACCTAATGCTGATAGCCTAGGAGGATTAACAGGAAATCGCAAAACACATGTTTTTACAGTACAATCATCCTTGCCATGTCCTATGACCAGGATGGGAGTTTAAATATCTAACACAAGGCACAGATGAGTCAAATGGATGCTCGCTGGCAACAGTCGTGAGCCATTGTGTTCCATCTGAGAATCATTGCTGCCGAGGAAGGCACTCCCCCACTCACTGTGCTCCAGCTACGTTGGCTCCTTTCCAACTTCTCAAAAAAGTCAAACTCTTGCCCACCTCTGAGCATTTTCTTATTTTCTCTGGCTGGTATGTTCTTTCTCCGGATTCTGCCATGGCTGATTTTTTTCCTTCTGTCATGTGTCAGTGTAGAAGACAATTCCTTAAAGTGGTCTTCCAGACAATTCTATTTAGAGAGTCATCCTCCCAGAATATTCTCTACCAAGACTCTCATTTACTCCCTTCATTATATGTCATAAGGTGAAGTTATCTTGTTTATTTGATTCCTGGGTTATTGTTTGTCTCCACCGTGAAAACAGCCACTCTTGTTCTTGTTGACCGTTATAACACTGTGGCAGAGTTTGGTACACAATACTTGTTGAATGAGGAAATGAATGAATGAATGAATGAATGAACAATGTCTACAGAAGAATAAACATGAGAGAGAGTTACCCGAAACCTACCCTATCAACCTCATCTTCATGGAGCCACAAAGCACTGAACAAAGAAGAATTAGCACATCCAAAAGACCTCCTTGCTGGATACGTAGCATAAATCCAGGGCTGAGAAGTGAAATAGAAACGAACTTCTTCCCAACATGTTCTGACCATGGATTATAAATCACACAAAGTCCAGCAAAATATGTCTACTGTCCCCATGTTTCCAAGGCTCCAGTCACACAAGAAGTGTTGAGAAGGGGAGGGTTGAGTCAATTACCAGAGAATTCATGAATGGGGGCGAGCATATGAAGGAAAGGAGGGGAAGGAAGGGGTTTTAAGGAGTCTGAGAAGGATCGAGAGGGCAATGCTCTGAATAAATCAGATTTACAGTCTATTCCAAACACATTTGTTGCCCCAGCCACTCCCCACTCTACACTGCACAGATACGCATTTTTTAAACCTGAGTAAGTCACTTGAACCCTTCAAGCCTTAGTTTTTTCTCATCTAGAAAATGATGATGGGGGCTACTTCCTCCAGGTCCTACCAAGAATTAGCACTCTGCAGTTGAAGAGGACTTGGAACATTAAGCAACAAATAGTCCAGTTAGGTGGCCTCAAGTGGCACTGGGGATAACCCAGGAAACTTCCAGAAGACAAATGCAGTTATCCATCACGTTACACCAGCTCCCTCCCAGCAAAGAGGGGGAAGTGCCACAGTAATGAGAATGGGCTATCTGACCTGTCCCTGGAGATGAAAAAGCATTTAGGTTTTAAATGTGAGATTTTCCTGAGAAGGAGAAACAATTTTAATCATATATCAATACAAAAGTATTCTATCTTTTGTCAGGATTTTACAGAAGTGAGTATGACAGTCCCAGCAAGGCTGGGTAACAGAATTGGACTTCGTGTCAACTGAAGAGGGGGCTTCATCCTGTCTGCATGTTCAGGATGAATCCTCACAGAGCTATGAAGTTGCAGGTAAAGAGAGATGAGGTTATTAATGATTAAGTTTATTTAAAAATGAAGTTCCACACACTTGCTTTTGAAGGACATGATCTGTCTTCCATCCCTTTGTCGTCATCACCATCATCATCATCGTCATCATCATTTCCAGGACATGGTGATGAATTCTCCAAGGTCCAGAGTGGCAAGGCTGTCATCGTTATTATGGACAGCACGTGATCTCACAATGAAGTTGTGCTTGGGTACAAAGGGTATGATTTGATCTGATCATAGAATTATGAATTGAATCATTTCTCATTTAAGAGATGTTAGTGAACCAATGGCTTTTCCAACATATTCAAAGTTTAGCTTTTGAATTTGCATAATGAAAAATAAAGCAGCATCTTCTCCCCCAAATGTTGACATCGCCTTCATTGACTCATGTGCCCCTAGAAGAATTTCTAGTGTGCCTTCAGATGTGCTTGCTCGTGAATTAACATATAATAGAACAAAACCAATTTCAAAAGTCTCAACCTGGAACCTTAACTGTTTGGGAATGGAGGGTCTATTCACATGCTAAAGTCATCATACAGTGTCCTAAACTTGTGAGTGACAAACAGCTAGAAAGATATTCTGAGGTAAGCATACACCATTGACAATCTGGCCATGGTCTGAGGACTCAGAGGTGGGGATCTATGGGTGTATTCCCATGGTCCCTCTTAGTGGGTGCCTGTAAACTCATCTCTGTAGGTTCTCACAGCTAGCACTAGACCTTGATCAGAATCACCAGCATCTTCCCTCTTGGGATTTTCCTCATTGTGTGACATTTCTGCTCATAACAGCAAGCAAGGCTTTGCATTTAAGTATTTTGTTGGAGTGTTGTCTATAGGTAACTGTAACCCATGGCTAACCCACCCCTTACCTATTGCACCAGGTTGTTTTCATTCCCAAGCCCTATAGCTGATGGCTGGACCTGCAAATGTCCCAAACCACAACCCTTGCCTGAGGACGTCTCGAATGTTCTCCCCAAGTCTGTATGACAATGACATTTTCCCCTTCTGCTTGGAGAAAACTTTGCATTTGCCTTCCTTCTATAGGAACCGGAAGATCTGTTAATAAAGACAATTCTCAGAATCTGTTCATCTGTGCTTATTGTGAGGAGGGAAAGCAGGCTGAACATGGGGCCCCTCCAGAGTCAACCCAGGGCCAAACCAAAGCTTGTAACAGCACATATTCATTCTAACCATCTCAACATTTCAAGATCATTATATAGCTGTCTCAAATTATACTGAACTTATTTTGTTTCCCAACTACTGGTATTTTATTTTAAAATTGAAAATGGGCTAACATGCTTGCTTAAAAGTTTTAATTTTATCATAAATAATAACTAATCCATTTGACATCTTATTCCAGTTATTTTACTATTACTGCCTTGAAATGAAAATGCCTTGAAAATGAAAAATATATACCCATATAGAAAGTTTAGAGAACACAGAAAAGCTAAAAACCAAGGTAAAAATAAGTCACTCTGAATCCCACCACCTCAAATTGCATTTCGATGTATTTTCTTCCCTTCTTTTCTCCCTCCATTCATTTTAAGGTAAATAAACAAACTGGCTCAGAATCGAATGAAAAGCCCGCTGCATTGTAATCCTTTTATTGGAAAAGGAGCCACGAGAGAGCTCAGCTCCACTCACGAGGCCCTGCTGCTACAGCACGACAGGGATGCCACCCCTTTAATAAACATATCCTGAGCCCCTTCCTTGTGCTCAGCATGCTGCTCTGTGCAGGCAACAGGGAGAAAGGGCACGGTGCCTGCACGGTCCCCTGCGGGGGCGGAGGAGAAAAGGGACACCACATGGCACGAAGAGCCCACCACAGAGGTAAGCCCAGAAGGGAGGGAGAAGAAAAACTTTCTGGAAGGGATGGTACCGGGCTTGAGTCTCACAGGACTTGAGTCTCACAAGCTAGTCAGGTGATGAAGAATGCCACAGAGACAGAGCGAGCCGCACATGCAAAAGCTTTGCAGTAGACGGATGGGCAGATGCAGGGAACAGCATGTCCTTCTAAGCACTGGGGCAACTAACAGGTTGACGAGCGGGAGATACGGGAAACTCAGTAGCTTCCTTCTGAAGTTTGGAGGAACTGAATTTCTTTTACCTGCATTGCTCTGTGTCAAAATGCAAGGAATTGGCATCAAGACAGTATTGATTCTGGATGGGAAGCTGTGACCTGGGGACTTTCTCTGAGTCCTCCATGGACCGGAATCAATCATTCTTAAGGGGGAAAATGTCCAGTTTGATTGAAGACATTTATTAAAAGCCGTCTTAAAGGGGTTCATGGGTGCCCCAGTCTGTGCGGCAACCAGCTCTTGATTTTAGCCCAGGTCACCATCTCAAGATTGCAGAATTGAGCCCCGGGTTGGGCTCCTTGCTCAGTGGGGAGTATGTATAGGATTCTCTCTCTCCCCCACTGTGTTCCCACCCCCCACACTCCATCTCTCATGCTCTAAAATAAAAAATAATAATAAATAAATGCCACTTTAGAAAGATAGCAATCTTGATCGGATTCTTTTCTCTGTTGAAATCTATTGATCTAATCATCTATAGAGCTAACACTTCCTTAGTGCAGAAGCACAGATTTCTAAATTATCCACTTTAATAAAAAGTCATGTAGAGGCAAGAGAATGAATAGTGTACCTAACCTCTAGCATATGTGTGGATATATTCCCTTATTTATGTCTCCACCAGCCTTCTGGTCAGAGCCAGTGCTGAATGCTAAGACTCCCAACAAATCAGTAACGGGTGACTAAGAGGACATGTGAGACCAGGGATGCCAAACAGGCTTCATTTCGCCTGCCAGATTCTGATGATTGGTAGGGACTGTCTACCAGTCAAGGGTCAGCAAACTTCTTCTATAAAGGGCAAGATGGTAGTCGTTTGGGATTTTACAAGCCATGTGGTCTTTCACGGCAACTATTCAACTCTGCAGTTATAGTATAAAAGCAACCACAGATAATACATAAACAAATGTGTCTGGCTTTGTCCCAATAACACTTTATTTACAAAAACAGGTAGGGGGCCAGATTTAGTCTGATGACTCCTGGCCCAGAGCACTGAATGGAGAAGGACCTAAGGCTATATTTCGGCTAAGTGGTAAGAGTGGGGACACAAACTTGCAATCTCCATGTTATACTAACTCCTTAGCTTGGGAATGGACAGTTTACTCCTAATTCTGGCTCTTTCTCGAGTTTACAAGGTAATTTCAAGGCAACAGATTAGCCTCTTAAATTGGTTAGTGTTCTTGGTTGCAAACCAACAGAATCCACTCTAACTAGTTTGAGGCTCAAGTCATAAACCACACAGCAGTTTCAACACAATAATTAAGGATCTCAGGGCTCCAACAGAGACCCCTAGAGAACCAGCACCTTCACCCTGGTGCTGGGCAATGAATCCCCTCTCCAGGACACCACCTCAGGTTGTTCACTTCTGTGTCCAAGTCTCAGTTTCTTGTGCATTTGAATAACAAATCTACATCACGTATCTATTCCTCAGCTGAAGAGAACATCTGGAAATAAGGGTTTGGGATTTTGTTGAGAAAACAATACTCACAGAACGGGAAACCATCAAAATTTAGAAATGGCGCACGAAAGATGGGCAGCCAGGGTGGACAGAAGCCCACACGATCTCCCAATCTGGATCTCTTCCCTGTTACAACAAACTGCTCAGTATGGTCATTTATAGGTGACATAACAGTTTAAGTCCTGAAATAAGAAAAAATACTTGACTTTGACATAATTGGTTATTCTTAAGCTTCCAGGATTCCAGTGTTAAAATACATAATAAATATATGGCTTAAAACTTAAATTTATCCCGGACTTTGACTTGTCATTGATTACTTTTCTTATCCCACCTCAAAAAGTAGCTTCCCACATACTAAAGGATACAGGAAATTGGGGAAAATACAACTGCTCTTCATAACAGCAACATAAATAACAAGGACCTTCCCAGGTGTACTTTTATTATATCAGAAAAACAACTGATGGCATTTCGCTCTCCCTGTCATTTTTAAATCTGTCTTTTCCTTTTTTTTTTTTTTTTTTTAAGCATCAAGCAGGCCAGAGGTCCTATTACCATGTGTGTCCCCTTTGCGTTCCTGGTAAGTGTGGTTTATACCTTGACAACTTTATCACCTACCATCAGCCTTTTCCATAAGCCAGGCAGGCGTATTATTGGAAGGCGGTGTGTCAGCTCCTTGTGTGCCTTTATTGCTGTTCTCATCTTTGTCTACAAAGGAGGAAGCTCTTTTATGGCCGTGGGTATACTTGACTCACTAGACTTTCCTTGGGTCTTTCCAAAAGCTTCTCACCTTATAACTCACAATTGTAGGCGTCTCTCGCAATTCAAGCAGTCAGGTAATTGTCCAGACTTGGTGAAAGCACCTCTTCTCTCACTTTTTAATGGGGGCTTCTCTTCACTGCTCCCTGTACCGAGGAATCGCTGCTCCTACCATCAGTCATGACAGCTTCTGGGGGTAAAATCCATCATACTGGCCTCCATCTTCCGGTCTCACCAAACATTCTTCCGGAGCACATTTCATCGAACTCAGAAACCAGCAGCTGATACTCTTTAAGAAATCTGCAAAATACTTATCTGCTCCATACAATCAACTCTGCTTACTGAATTTTAGAATTGTGGGGAAATCACTCCATTTATCTAAAGACACACAAAAATTATTCCAAATCATATCTGTCTTGCTCATTATTGTGTCTCCAGCAACAAGCCGGGCCTGGCACATAAGGCTCAATAAATACTTGTTCAAAAGATAAATAATGGAAATATTAGATTCTAAATGTCTATATAGATCATCCCAAATTGTTCTTCTGATCTTTTGTGTTCTCTGGCACAAATGTCCATGGTGTCCAGTATTAGATATAAATTTTAGTCACAGGGATGGAAAGAGAAATTACCATCAATATTTTTTTAAATCAAGAGAAACAGAAAATTATTTACCAAAAGTCTAATGACTTGGTTAGAATATTGTATTTGTAGATTCACTAAAAGCACCATATCCAACTTATTTGCTATAAACGATTGAAACAAAAAGTGTCAGGAATCATTTGACCTGTCCTTACCACCCTCAAGTCAAGGAAACCAAAACTCTTAATAATTCATTCTTTTGCCATCATTTTTGAGCCACTAGATATAGGATATGGATTGTTCATTTTATATTTTGCAGTCCAATGTCTAGAATACCTGCATTATTAGTGAAAGTTTGTAGATGGGTTTCAGAGGTTCACAGGTTAATACCCAACATGTTTGTATCTGCAAACTATGCCAATAGGGAAAGAGTCCATTGCTGGCATCATCTTCTCAAATAAGATAGTGACCAAAAAAAACTTCTGACCTAAATGTAAAGAAAGCTAGCTCTACCAGGTTTTCTCTCTGTTTGAAGTGACCCCAGCCCAAGGTAGTTTGAAAAGAACCGGCAATGGATAGCATTTCTGGCTTTTCTGGGAATTCTATAGTTTAGTAGTTTAGAAGCATCAAAAGCTCGAGATGTTAACTAATTTAAACTAGTCACCAAAACCTGTGCTCTGGAAGGTAAGGTGCTAGAAATAATGAATCCAAGTCAGCCAGAAAAAAAAATGACCTTTCTAAGGTGAGATTTAATCTAAACCTAAAAATTCTGCCCAAAGTGCCAAACTTTCCAGGTGGTCCCCTGCACTAGCCAAGACTGTAAACGTAGAAAACATCAAGGAAGTCAACAGCTGAAGGCACAGTTTGGCGTGTACGAAGCCTGCATTTCAGTCCATGCTGATGGCACCCAGTGGGGTGGTTACAGGAGCTGCTGGGAATCACATGACTCTCCAAGGACATAGAAAAAAGGACATGCCGATGTAAAATTTCAAGTAAAAAGGAGAGCTGATTGTCCAGAAGGAAAAAACAAAAACAAAAACAAAAACCCAATAGATCCATACTTAGTAATGGCAGTCCTTTTCGAGTAAGTATAGATAAAAGCTCTTCTCCTCTTAGAGGTACACTGAGCCCTTTCCTGTTTCCAAATGGTGTCAGCTTGTCTCTGCAACCGAGGTGTGTTGCAGAAATGAACCTCATCTCACTCTCTCCAGCTTGGATCACTGTACTCTCCCATCCAAGGTAGAGGAAATGTGTACGACTCTTCTTCCCCGATCCTGCACTAACCTACAGCTTCCAAAGAAGGCAATTGCTTTGGCTGGAATTGAAACATATCTTTCTCATGTCCACATTCCCAGCCAAGAAGTGCTCCTTATGAAATATACTATCTATAAAGATTGGGGGAGCTCAGAATCGGGTTTTCCAAACATTTGTTTTAATCTAAAATAACACAGAGGGAATAGCCCATGCTTTTTACTACCTATCAGGATAGATGTACAACGTGGTTTCCTCAAATAGAGTACATTTTTAAAAAATAAAACCTCAGAGAGAAAGAGTTTCTCCTCCTAAACAAACACAGGCAGCGAAGTACAAAACCCAGTATTTCTTTCAGCAAAAAAAAAAAAAAACTAGGGGTCATACTGAAAGGTGGAGAGGGAGTTCAGAAGAAAAGGAGATACAGAACAGGTAATTCTTGATTTGTAAAATGCAAGACAGGTAGAAAGACAACTTGGGAATGAAGAGGTCAAAGGGCCTTAGCTGGAAAAACGAAAACCAAAGTTAACTAGTATTTGGATAATTAACCCAAACAATGAGTACAATGAGGTTTTATATTTTTGATTACCCAGAAAATTGCCTTAAATTTCCATTTCCCGCAACAAGTATAGATACGGGCAATGCTATTTACTGATGGGGGTAAGGGGACGAATGAATAAGAGAGACTTAAGAGTGGGGAAGTTTCTAACCGCTTTAAACAATCATTCTGCATAACTTAACACCAAGAGGATAATTTTGTAAGTGGAATATTTCTGTAGCATCCCATAAAATTCAGAGGGAAAAAATAATAACGGTGAGTATTAAAAAATAAAGCTAACCAGGTGTCGTTTCATTTTACATAAAATAGAGATTGCATTCCCAGCCGACTCGAAGTTAAGACAGCTATTTTCCATTTACTATGCCCCTTAAAGCAGTTTTAAAAGTGCAGCCTCTCTGCTCAATTGTAAAATGCCTCCTAGTTTTTTGAAGGAGCGCTTTGGAGGGTGAGAAAGATTCAACTCTAAAATGGCTAAAAGACAGTTTTATGAATCTCACCGTGTCTACAAGATGAAGTATTCAGGCCATTATCATGTGCTTATATTTCCAGGATGTGAACGGACAGCTCCTGACTCTGTATTGATGACTGCTTACTACGAAGGCCCCTTTTGTGCCACACAATAGGTAACACATCTGCAAATCCACTTTCAGAAGCAGGAAAGGCAGCTGTTCAAATTACACTCTTCCTGCAGTAAAAGCGCCCCCCCCCCCAGTCGTGAGCCCTGTGAGTACCGCTAAGAAGTCATCTTCCCTGATCCCTATTGATGAGGTTCATACATATGTGTGGTCTTCTGAAAATATCATTGAGGCGTGTTGCCAGTCTTCTATTATTAGCAAGAATTCCACCTCTTGTAAGGCAACAGAAGCTAAACCATTACAGCTTATAGACCCCCCCCCAATTCCTACCTATTAGGCAACCAGTGTCCCATTGGGTTGGAAAAGGCTGAAATTTGCATGCACATAGAGTTTAACCAGAAATATTTCATTTCAGTAGAAGAGGACATCTCAAGGTGGTAAAAATCAAAAGTTTCCCATTCCTATTCAATCAGCCTCTCCTGGGACAATGGCCTTCCATCTCCCTGGCCCACTGCCCAGCAGGTCACCAGGATCCTAAGGGTCAGTCCTGACTGTGCTTAACATTACCATGCAGGAGCTGGGCACCGCGAGTGTCCCCAGAAGAAGAACCTTCAGAGTAGCAGGTTCTCTGTAATGACAGGGGGGCCCTTGGTTCAAAGCAAGGGTCCAACACAAACCTGCGTGGAAATCACCTGCTTCCTAGGAGGTGGGTGCCCAGACAGCGGCATTCACAAAATGGTGGCCCAGGAATTCCCTCCCATGTTTAATATGAAACCTGTACTTGTTTTCTGTGGTTGCTATAACAAACTGTCGCAAGTTAGGGACTTAACGCTCTAGAAATTTATTTTCTCCCAGTTCCAGAGGCCAGAAGCCAGAAATCAAAGTTCCAGGGGAGAATCCCCTCTGTTCTAAATCCAGCTTCCAGTGGCTCTCAGCCTTCCTGGACTTGTGGCTCCATCTTCGAGTCTCTGCCTCCAGGATCACAAGTGCTTCTTTTGTCCATGTTATCTTTCCCCCGTGCCCTCTCTTATGAGGACATTTGCGTGGCATTGCAGGATTCACTCAGATAATCCAGGATCATCTCCTCACCTCAAGACTCTTAACAATGATATCTACAAAGACCAATTTTCCGAATAAGGTAACATACACAAATTCAAGGGATTCAGATTTGGTAACAATATCCAAGACCTTAATTCTTTCTCTTTTTGTTTTATTTAGTTATTTGGTCTTTTTTGGATTTTTTGTTTGTTGGTTTGTTTTTTGGTCACAGAAATAGAATTTAGTGATTCATCACTTACATATAGCACCCAGTGCGCATCATAAAAAGTGCCCTCCTTAATCCCCGTCACCCATCTAGCCCATCCTCCAACCTCTTTCCTCCATCTACCCTCAGTTCATTTTCTATCATTAAGAATCTCTTATGGTTTGCTTCTCTCTCTTTTTTCTCCCCTTCCTGTATGTTCATCTGTTTCATTTCTTAAATTCCACATATGAGTGAAATCGTATGGTATTTGTCTTTCTCCGACTGACTTATTTCACTTAGCATAATACACTCTAGGTCCATCTACAACATTATAAAAGACAAGATTTCATACTTTCTGATGGCTGAGTAATATTCCATTGTGGGTATATACCACATCTTCTTTCTCTGTTCATCTGTCAATGGACACTTGGGCTCTCTCCATAGTTTGGCTATCGTTGATAATACTGCTATAAACCTCAGGGTCCATGGACCCCTTTGAAGCTGTATTTTTGTATCCTTTGGATAAATACTTATTAGTGCAATTGCAGGATCACAGGGTAGTTCTATTTTTAAATTTTTTGAGGAACCTCTGTACTGTTTCCCAGAGTGGCTGCACCAGGTTGCATTCTGATAAAAAATATATGAGAGGGTTCCCCTTTCTCCGCATCCTCACCATCATCTGTTGTTTCCTGTGTTCATTTTAGCCATTCTGACTGGTGTGAGGTGGTGTCTCATCATGATTTTTATTTGTATTTCCCTGATGATGAGTGATGTTGAGCATCTTTTCATGTGATGAGACCTTAATTCTTAAGTCACCAGAGTTTTGAGATTTGGTGCAATTGCCAATGTGACATTACTGATTTATTTAACATTTCCCTCCAATCTATGAGAAAAACATTGGGCTTTCTAAGTGCCTTGGTGCCAGATGACTTGAATGAGTTTGGCTAGGCCTTGTCTTACCTTCAATCCTGCCACTCACCTTTACTCTCCCCCCCATTGCCTTCTCTTTGCCCAATACACCAGCACCATTGCTGTTACAAAGAAGAGGAGACCCTATAAAATGCTTCACCCCTTTATGTTACTTCTCTCCTCTTTAAATGAGTATACAAGGAAATGAACCATAGTTCACAGAATCTGTATGCTATAGTAACTTAGTTTTACTATCAATCTGGCAATCTTGAAGACCAAAAATTTCTACTGCCTGTCATAGTCTGTTTCATCTTTGTTTAATCTTCTTTCTTCTTTAATCTCAGATGAACCAGACTAAGAGAATGTGACCACTATGTTGTTTGGGCCCATTGCTCTGCCAAATCCTGGAGAACTGGTAGATACTGGTTTTGAGGAAAAACATAAGGCCACATCTCCCCCCAAAAAACCCCCGCAAGGAGTAAACAGAAAAGGATATTGTCCAAATTTGCTAGTCTCTCTAAAACTGTGTCCAGCTGAAATATGAATTCAGGGTCAGGCCTTGCTTTTCAACACTCATACTACAATAAAAGAAGAAAAGGGAGTACAGTTCAACAACACTGCATTAGAAGCACACATAATTTAGAAGAACTCAACTTAATGCACCAGGCTGCACATAGAAGGAGAGAACATTTACATCATGGTGATGTTTCCACCTACCATTCCACTGAGTCAACATTTACCTCAATTAGCATGAAATGGGAGATGCTAATTTCTATTTCCTCAGGTAGTTTGGTCTCAGTATCCTATTACCTCCCAAAACACGAGTATCTTGCTACAGTGCACATAATTCTAGAATTGAAAGATGTGTATTGTCATGCAACATCAACCCTTAAAGACAATCCAACTAATTTATTTTAAATGCATATGTAACACATATGGGATTACATATTATACTATTATATTTATTTATTTTCTTACTGAATTTCTCATTATTTTCAAGGGTAATGTTGAAAACCCGTGATTTTTCATTGACTTTAGCACCTTTGATAATTACAACTCAACTTTGACAAAAGCAAAGCATTAAATAGCTACAAGCAGAAGATACCAGAAATAGTATCACACAATTTAAGAGTTTTTTATGAAAATATTTAAAGCATTTCTAGCACCTCAGCTATAGAAGTCATTTTAAAGGTTGTTTCACCCAGATTACAGCCTGTATCAATCAGGATGGGCCATTCTGCGACAGCAATACACAACCTCCATCCCCCTGGACCATCCAGGGTTTGTCTCTGCTCATGCTACATCTCCTGTAGGGGAGCTATGGTTCTCTGTGCCATGTTCATTAGGGCCTAGGCTGACCATACATTAATAGTATAGTTGTGGCAAATAGAAAAGAGGAAGAAAGCTATGCCTTTTCTCTTGAAATTTCTGTCGGAAAATGGCAGATGTCACTTCTCTTCACATCCCATCGGCCAGAATAAATCATATGATCACTCTTGCGTTCAATAGCTCAGAGAGGTGTAACTCTCCTGTAGAGAGAGGAGAATGGAAAACTTTGCAAACTTCCAAAGATCCCTTCAATATTTCCCCCAAATGGCCACCCAACCACCAGTTAAGACCTCAACACCTTTCCAGGAAGCCCCTTCTACATTCAATCAGTTCTAAGTTTTAGAAAGTTCTTCCTTAGGTTGGTTACAAATCTCCTTGGAGCTTACACCCCTTGGTCCTCTTTTGTGTTTTGTCAATGGGAACAAATTTAGTTATTTTCTATGGGACGGCTCCTCAAAGATCGGAAACAGCCAAACGCTTCTACTATTTTTCGTGTATTAGGACATCCCATCTTTTCTCGATAATTTTATTTTTCCAACTCCCTATTCTGATAATAAATTTCCTTAATATTCCTTCTGTCTTGTAGAACTTTTTACACATTTTGGCTAGAAGTGATGTGTTTTAACCATCAAATTCACTTCAGTCAGTTCAAATACCTGTCACAAAACCTGTGGTCTCCCTCCCAATGTCCAACAAGCAAGATTCAGCAGGAAGATACATGGTTATGGCACCCTAGGTATCCGTGTTCCGTGGCACTCTTTGTACCTCATTAGTAAACATTTTCTTGAAATTATCTTGGATACTCATTAAATATTATCAGCTACTTAGAACAAAGGATAATTATGAGTTTAATGAAGCGTGCACCAGCTTGCTCAAGTCTAACGTTTGTTTCTCTGCTGGGACCCCATTTTACTTTGCACTTATCCTTCAGCAAAGCTACTCTACAAAGTCACTTTGGCAATAAGAAGTATTTAATTAGATTAATGAATTTTTATCGCCTCTCCTAGGGATTAGGCTTGTTAAATCCTGGCGACCAAAGAACAACAGATTTTTTATTACTGAATGTTTAGGGATGCACTGGTTGAGCTGCTGTGTCGGTCCTCATAAGTCAGCCTGCTCTGGGCAGTTCTACCTGGCATCCCTCGGTAGGCTGGGGATATTTGGCAGAGACAACCTATGCCTTCAGTTAAATCACAGAAATCAAAATGCAAATGAAATCATGTGCACCCCAAACAGGGCTTTCGGCAGCTGTCTCTCTGTCAGAGGCTTCTGACTTATTGTACCCAGACAAAATGGACCCGTCTTCCTCCATTTGCAGGTGTTTGGGAGGAAAGGGAAGACCCTATGCCCAGTACATCGTCTTCTTGAAGGCAAGGGAATCCACTGATATTTTCCTAAGTCGTTGGTGTCATGTTTACTAATAAGGCAGGAAGGGGGTAATTTTTTTCAGGAGAGTTGTGTTCTCAGGTTGGTAAGCAATATACATACATAAAACAGTGTGGTGTCTTTCATAACTAATCCTTTGAAAGATGGTAATATCATTCTTCTAGAAACTTCCAAGCACTGAAAACAAAGTCAGCCACGTTTCTCCCCCATTGCATTCCTATGAGGCAGTTCTCCAGCATCGGCACCCCCACTTAATAAATGGAAAAACTGAGGCACAAAAGCACAGAATTGGCCAAAGTTGTAAAAACAAGTTGGTATCACAGCAAAGGAACAGTCTTTTGACGGCAAGACTGATGTTCTTTCGGAAGTGTGTAAATCCAAATGTAATCACAGAATCCTCTCTCAGGGTCTTATAAGGATGCTTCGGGAAAAGAGAAAAGAATCGACACAGGACCTAAAAGGAGATCAGAGCTTCCCTGGAGTGACCATTCTGGATTAGCACAGAGAGGGGAGACTAGAAACGTGGAGGTGTGGAAGGGAGGCTTCACAGCAGTTCGGAGGGAAATTCAACCAAATTATAATCACTGAGGGCATCCCTAAATTTCGTCAACTTGTAAACATTTAGGTGACCCTATAATTCAGCACACAAATGGGGACATTTCTGAGAGAGATGAAGATGCCATTAATAATACACCAATTGTGCCTTTGTCATTTCTTTTCAGTTAGCCTAGAAATTAAAGTTTTATGGTCTTTTAAATAACAGTTCTCGTTTAAACACTGTTTGAGTGTTCCAGAAACCTCACATCTTTTAAAGGAACCGGAAGAGAAGTAAAAAGATGAGCGGAGAGAAGGGTTTTTGGTAAGAATAAAAATGTGAACCAGGTTCAGTGCCTGTGCTCTCCTAAGATCAGCCTTCTTTCCTAACACATCAGGTAGGAGAAACTGCCTGGGAATAGACTGTACAAGGCTCATTTATAATCTAATTTCTCTCTTCTTTCCAGTTATATTTTTTAAAAGCCAGTGTTCCCTGCCAACCATGTGCAGGTGACCTGGCTAACGCAGTCACTGAGAAGGCAACATTTAGGGACTGGATGTCCCTGCAGACACAGACATTTATCACTGCAGCCTCAGGAGTTTACTCCCTCATGGAGAGAGTTGGACACGACACCGGCAGAAAGGAGGAGCTCTCTTCCACCCCTCACCCTGGTGAGGTGACTAATGGAAATAGCCCCACGGAGGAAATAGCCCCTCCTTTCCCTGAAGGAGCCCAGAATAAGGACCCACACCTGCCTCTAGACCAGTTCTGTTCAATAGAATTTCCCAAGATGACGGAAAGTTTCTAAATCTGTACAGCTCGATACAACAGCCACTCACCCAATGTGATTATTGAGCACCAAAACGCATGTGGTGTGACCAAGGAACTGGGCGTGCGGTTTTGTGTGATGTTAATGAATTTCAAACTCACGTGTGGCTAGTGGCAACCGTGTTCAACAGTACAAATCTAGACACTCAAGTCTGTTTTGTAGGAATCGGTAGATACTGCACTGGTTCAAGTTTCTAACGCCTAAGAGCAGTGTTGCCCGTTGGAAACCATCTTGTCCTTAAGTAGAATAAGGGTCGAATCTGGAGCTCAGCCCAAGAAGGGAACAGGAGACGGGAACCTTTCCACCCTTACGATGATGACAGCTGATCAGAACAATGATCTGGGGTCAACATCACAACCTTAAAGAACAGACTCTGACGGGGACAAATAATGCGGTGCAGACACACCGGCGAAACCAGAAACATGTGGATCTGCCAAAGCACGGAATGCTTGAGCAAGAGACTAAATGCGGTCTTTCCTTTCTTTTCTCTGCAGTTAAGACACAGTTTAAAAGAGCTGAGCGGTTGCCTTTGTGCTAATATCATTTAACGTTATGTGTGAGTGGCAGGTCCGATTCATCAAGGAAGCAAGATCTGTCCTGGTTTGGATGGCTCTTCTTCCAGTGAAGACAGCTCAGTGACCACGAATTGAGAGCGCCTTCCTCGCCTTTCAGAAACAAGGCTGGTGTCAGACTGCCCCCTGCTGGACAGAGAAGGAAGGAACATTAGGTACCCTCCAAAGGACCACCACCCACCCTCCTACTTCCTACAGGAATGTTGTTTCACTCCCAGTTCAGGAAACCATCGCTAAGAGCAGTTTGGATAGAATTACAAGGCATTTGCCTTGGTCACATCTTTTCATTTCTTCTAGCTCTGGGAGGGGGCACAGCGCTGCTGAAGTGACCCACCAGAGGGAAATGTGGACCTGCTTCTGCATCTTTTTATGGAAGGCTTACCCCTCATTACAGTGTCTACTGCTTGGAAAAGGAACAGCACGTGTTTTGTGAGAAATCAAAGCTAGATAAATTGTGGGGGAGTTGAAATTAATGCAGCTCACACATCCACACACATTCAAAAATCAGTGCAACACATGGGCATCTGTGGATTAACTATGCTATGAATGCAGTTATTGGGACTTTGGGACGCCAAACCCACATTTGCAACATCGATACAAATACTTTGCTATTAATGCAGACTAAAGAGACAAATTTCCTTTGCTGTGAAGGTGCTTCCTAAAGTCCAAAGTAAAGCCACCTGGATTCCTGCACTCCTCTGACCTACAGGTCATGATAGACACTAAATCCATCACAAATTCAGAAACAATGGTTGGGTTTGACTTTTGAAACTATTTAAATTTCATTCAACTGTTCTGTCTTGTAGAATTATGATATTTTCTTCTCTATCTTTCCCATTTCCAAAGTGGAATAAGATACAAAATTAAATATAAACTCAGTTAAGTTAGAAATAATTCATCTTATTACATCCTTTCCACGGAGAAGCCACCGCTAGGATTTCATCAGAGTAACTCACATCTGTGTGAGCAGCACAGATGTGCCTGATGCCCTTCAGCTTCATTTACCTCACTCCTGCCCCTGGCCCTTAATCATAAGAGCCACACGGCCCTGACCCTGGGGTTAAGGACAGGTTACAGTGAGAGAGAGCAGTGTCTGGATACCGTTAGAGTAAACCTAGCACTAATTAATAAACACTGGATGAATTTCCTATTTTGTTCTTTACCCTGATTTGGTGACAATTAGACTTTGACTATATCCCAGACCACCACTGCTGGAACCCTAGCCTCATTTAAATCAAATTTAGTTTCTGAAAACACGACACATAGCTAAAGCCATCACAGACCAGCCATCAGACCTGCTGCAGGGTGTGAAGGGGACAAAGCAGAAATGAAGTAATGCTCTACTTGTGCCTGCACTAACAGACCTCCAGCCGTGCCGCCTGCCCCGGTCCTCACCAGGTGGCAGAGCCAGACAGAGGTGATCTCTCTCATCTCTGGGCCCTGTCTTCAGAGAAGCAGGGAACACGGGGCAGGCAAGGGAACACACAGATGATAACAGTAAGGCAAACGAAGACACCAACGCTAACTTCAGAGTTACTGCTCCTTTGAAGAATAAAAGAGAAGTCACCATAGATGAATAATCCTGCTAGAACACGAACGAACCTCAGGAAATGCCGAACTTCACAAAGGGTAGCTCTCCCCAAGTTGTTCCAATCCCTCTTAGCTCTTGTCTCATTTGGACCTTCATGGATGGATGCTGTTCTCTGACCTGAGGCCCACGCAGACACCCACGGCAGGGACATACACCTATGTGTGTCCAAGGCTCCAACAACCCTGTTCATCTGACCCAGTCCCACAGGAGGTTTTGAAACTGCAAGCGAGAAGGTTCCTGAAGCACGTCAAAGTATCTTTTGGAGTGGTCATTTAGTCACTCGGTTATAAACTCACAAACAGGTAATAAACTAAGAAAACCTACAGCAACTGGGAAGGGAAATGTAGAAAGCAACCTCTCCCCCATTCAGAAACTGGCTCCTCGGCCAGCGTTAGCACAGGTAGGCTGGGTGGGAGTGAGGTGAGTCTCTTCCTTCCTTCCACTTGATTTCCTTCTGCATGAAACCAGAACAGGAATAGCTACTTTCCTTGACAAACATATTTTGCTATTGCTTGGAAAATGCTTTGATGTTGCAAAGTGATAGGAGGTCCAGTGACAAAGCATTACAGGATTAGACAAGCCAGGACAGGGCAGGCTTCCTGGTTCCCAGAAGTCAGTGGTGCCCTCGCGTGTCCTATTTGGACCAGAGCACTAGACCTACTCACATGCCCCTCTCACTTCCACCCAGATATTCTATCACTAAAAGAAAGAAAGAGGTACATGATCATGTGTGTCAGGAACGAATGCCAACAGCCAGTAGGAATAAGACCACCGCAGTACACAGACAGCCTTACCCAAAGGTCCGGTAAGATATGCTTAAACAGTAGCAAGCTACAACTTATTTTCCCACCAAGAGCTTTTTACTAATGAAGGCTATTTACCTCTCTCCAAACACATTAATTAAAACTATTGTTCATTTAAAAATAAGCCCTCTGAAGGGGAAAGCATCCAGAAGAGAAAATATTGTATTCACCTCTTTAAGATCTAGGGTGACAGTAAGAAGACATAAATTTTTAAGGTGTTTCGATAGAAATTCTTGAGATAGATTTAAATTCATGAAATGATAGATCACTAGCTAACCAATCTATTATCCTGGCCACCTTGATGATTGATGCAGCTCAGTCTGGTTTTAGCTGGAGCACTTAATTGTTTTTTAGGGTTCCCCCCGCCCAAGACTGATTTCCAGGGACCCTATGAGCCTCAGTTCAATTCATACACTCTTTACCAAACAGCCTTTCTGGTAATGACAACTAGCATTTCTTACATATTTACATTTACATATTTAAAATAACACATATTGATAAGTGCTAGCTTACCAGGCTAGCACTTTACATACATAAATACATTCGGTTCTCAGGACAGCCTTGTAAGGTAGGGTTCATAATTATCCTGCTTACAGATGAGGAAAAGAGGAAGCTGGCCAAGGTTACCTCGTGAATAAGGGCAGAGTCGGAACTGAAACTCAGCGGGTTCATACGTGGAATCCAGTTATCAGTAATATACAGACGTGTGTATACTCGGACAGTCAGGTCTGTAGTACTTAAGAAATGTGGGTGACCATTTCCAAACCCTCGAAAGGAACGGAAGTCGATCTAAACACGTTGACCATCCTAACAGCCAACATAAATCTGATCTGTTTGCTTATACTTGCCTGTCTCTGGAAGAACAACAATTTAATACACTGAACATCCTCACTACAACCCGTAGGCATATTTGCCCCCAACACAATCTGACACGATGTACGTTAACTAAGTTGTCTTAATGCCTCACACCAGTCTTTGACAAACTCTGCCCTTGAAGTTTGATTTAGTATTGCCGGTTTCTGATTTAATACCAAAAATAATTTCAACCCAATAAATCTGTTCAGAGAGGAAGACTGAGGGAAAAAAAAAAAAAAAAACAGGTTATGAGGGTATCTTCAATTTCTGATATTACAGATACAAGTTTTTTTTTTTCTTTTTTTTTTTTTTCAGATACAAGTTTAATCAGACAAAGTTTTCACTCAATTCGCTGCCATGGACTCACTGTCAATGTTCATCTCTTCCGCTGTGACTGGGATGATGTTAATTTCTCCTGAGTCACGTGTGAAGTGACCAGGGGCAGAAATACAATCAATCCACCCAGAAATTGGATCCGCAACGGGACCTGGTCCTGGAATGGAAATACCACAGACCCTGCTTAGAGCTAAGGTTTGGACAACATCTATTCTGCTTGGCACTGAGACTCCTTTTCAAAAGAGTGGAAAGGGGAGAAGGATAAAGTAGAATCTAATTTTGAGAAATAAGGATTAACGGCTCCATTATTCATGCTGTTTTCACTGTATATGTTGAGTTAACAACGTGTGATTTTACTGGATGAAAATGTGGACCCCATGCAAGGAGACTGTGGCCCAGATCAATCCCCACCGTGACAGTAATGAGTGAGGGTTAGTGTCTTGTCGGCGTGAGGCTATAAACAGTCCTGGGTTTTGAGCTGGTATAATAAGTGGAGATTGTTCCTGGACTTACTGGGGAGCACAGATAGTTTCTGCCACAGGAAAAGCAGCCCCCCCGCACCCCGAGGCAGAGAGGCTCCGCGGCGCTATCTTCCCCGCTTATCTCCTGGTAATGTGCGTATTGCAGGCCCCCAGTGCAAGCTCCTGGCGGGGAGCGGGGCTGCACACTCCTCGGGGTGGGCCGCCTGCCTTCCTTCGGTTATTTATTTATTCTTGCTCCACACTGTTTTGTCAATACTCCAGAGGTGGGCGTTTCACCGCCCCAACCCCCTTCACAACCCCCTTCCTTTCCCAAGGGCGAGGGGTCAAGGGAAACAGAAACAGTTCACAAGCAAAGGAAACCTGAGAAACTCAAACGTAGATCAATCCATGGTGATGGGACCAGGAGTAGAGAAAAACAGGCAATAAACTCACTTCGGAGCTCTGTAATGAGTCAGGATCTAAGTCACCCTCCCCAAGCCCAAGGTGAGCTCGCTAAAGACAGGCTGAGGACAAGGGAAGAGAGGTGGCAGGTTCGTCTAAAGCTCATGAATGCACTAGGTAGCTGGGGGGGAACGGGGACTTCACCTCAACATGAATTGGTGTCCTAGATTAAGAGAGAGAGAGGGACTTCTCACTTTCAAAGCTACCGTTGGCTATCAAGTACACACATTCTAAAACTTAATGACGTTTTAAGCGCCCAGTATTTACCATTAAAAACCCTGCCCATCACCATTAAGGTGGAGATCAGGTCAGGCAAGATCATCCCCAGAAGCTAAATCTAGGGGAAACTTCCATGTGGGACAAGATGTTTCTGTGGCTTCAAAGGGCTCACCCACAGACCGCTTATTAGTTGCAAGGGAAATTCAGTAGTTGCATGAATGGAGAAACCAGGTGATATCTTGACTGAGTGCTCGAAAGGAACATCGCCAGCAAGGGGAGATGCCATGGTTTGCTTCTGGATGTGCCCCCAACATCGTCTAGGGGCCATTCCAGCCCGGAATGCAGAGCCCGAATCAACACACCATGAGGTAACCTCTGACCACCTGAGAAATGTTCTATCGAGGAAAGATAGGGGAGGGCCTGCCTTCTTTAAAAATGCCAATGTCAAAAAAGAAAAAAAATAAGTAAATAAGGCTTTGGAAATGTTCAAGAGGGAGGCTAAAGAGATACAACAACTCATTGTACTACCTCTCCCTGCACTGGATCCTGTTCTGAGGGGGGAAATGCTATCAAGGCCACAACTGGGCCAATGAACCAAATTAAAGTATAAGCACTAGCTTGTATCAATGTTAAATTTCCTGAAGCTGATAGTTGTCCTGTGATTATGTAAGAAAATATCCTTGTGCTAAGAATACATGCAAAAGTATTTAGGGATAAAGGACCATAATATATGTAAATTACCCTTAAATGGCTGAGAAAAAAAATAGTCTGAGTATACACACATTTACATATATCATATTACAGAGCATAAATGCATGTACACGTAAAGAGAGAGCACAAAGAAGACAGTGAATGGGGTAAAATGTTAACAATGGGTAAATACCAGTGAAGACTGCATTGTGGGTTTTTTTGTATTATTCTAATTCTTTCAAGTGTTTTGTAAGTTTGAAATTATTTCCAAATAAAAAGATTTTTTAGAAAAGTTTAAGCCTTGGGGAGCCTGGGTGGCTCAGTGGGTTAAGCCTCTGCCTTCGGCTCAGGTCATGATCTCAGGGTCCGGGGATCAAGTCCCGCATCGGGCCCCCGCTTAGAGGGAGCCTGCTTCCCCCTCTCTGCCTGCCTCTCTGCCTACTTGTGATCTCTCTCCCTCTCTCTATCAAAATAAATAAAATCTTAAAAAAAAAAAAAAAGAAAAAAAGAGAAAAGTTTAAGCCTTCAAGTGAGCACTGCAACTTCCTCTCTTCCTTCATTTGAAGAGATGCTCCAACTGGAGGAAATTCCCCAGAGATGCACAAGCCCATTTTACCCAGTTTCCTCTGCCTCTGCTCTACCTGACCCAACACATCCTGTTCTCAAAATCGCCCCCAATCTCCAACCAATATAGAGGTTATTGATAGCAGGCATGCACTATCCCGACAAATTTTCATGCATAAAAGAAAATCAATAAAACAAAACGGCATGCTATCTTAAGCTGCATACGCTTCAACATGGGGATTCTCAAGCCATTTTACATTTGGAAATTTCCAATGATGGTCATGTATGTCTTACGCCAGTATCCGAGCACAGACATCAGGCATCCAATAGACAGCATCCTGGAAGCATTCAGTCTAAGACATTCAGAGCAGTTTGAAGAAACACATTCTTGTACGTTATTTTACCACGGCCCTTTGATTTAACTAAAAATGTTTTTAGTGTCTCTTCACCAAGAGAAATATCCAGGTGGTTGGCAACCCAATCTAGACTTTCACTTAAGTTATCGAAGCTAAATAAAAACCTAGCCTTAGTTTCCATTGGACTAAATGAATAGATGTCCATCACCAGTTCGTATGGTGAAAGCAAGAGCACCAGGGAGAAAGAAGATTAGCTTTAGGGAACCCCGCTGAAGCCCTGGGGTGTTTATCAGATCTCCCCCTCCTGGTGGGTCCTGAACCTGAACTGTCCCCACCTGCATGAGACTGCCTGCCGTGTGTTTCCCTCTGCTCTCAATCTGCCCTTTCTGCTCAGGCTCTTAGCCTCCTGGTCACCATTTTGCAGTAAGCAAATACCTGACATTCAATGTCAGGTGCAACTTCCTGGACTTCCCCTCCCCTCGGGATCTTGGTCCCTTAAGACCTTGCGGCATCCGTGATTCTGCAGGACCTTCCAACCAATGAGTATTCACATGTGTGTACCTGTCCTAGGTATTGTCACCGGAAGAGTTAATAAAATAAGACGCTCTGCCATTGCTGGATGCCAATGCTTGGCCAGAGAGAAATTTGAATCTTGTTAGGGCAGGTGTGAAAAAAGAAAAATCAAAGATGGGAAGGCTATGACTTTTACAGACATGGAAGCAAACATAGCCTTAACGGCAATAACAACAAAGTTGGCAGAATGTAGTCCATTGTTCAACCTGTGACCCTGGAGCTTTCTTCCTCACACTCTTCCTCCTCCAAACAGTGGGATGAGGCTTTTGAACCCTACTTAACTTTAACTTTGCACCCCCAAGGAGGAGAGAGAGAACCTCTCAGCGAGTTAAGGCAGCTTTTCTAACTGCACAATGTCAATAATAAAAACAGACATTTCCTAGTACAGGATGGTATGAAATAGCATTTCTTGAGCACCTACTACATGCTGGGCACCATGGAAGCACTACCACTTTTAATCCTTATGCAAAGTACTATTAGTATGTCCACTTTTACAGAGGAAGAAACAGAGACAGTGTCTTTCCCAAAAAGCACAGAACCCACAAAGGGCCAAGCCAGGCTCTGCCTGGCGAGGTAGTGAGGTGCCTAATTCACATCTTCTAACTGTGAAATCCTTAGCCTTTGGTCTCCGTCAGCTGGTCCCCTTCAATAGGGCTCTCCCTGTGTGCTGGTGTTTGGTCCCAATGTCCACTCGCTATGGGCTGCCAGCCCATGGCCACTTCCTCTCTCTTCTGCCACCCCAGCACCCCCCACCAAAAAAAGGGAAGGAAGTGACACGTGACTCCTTGTACCACCAGATGCTGGGACTGGCCCTTCACACCCTTTATCTCATTTAATCCGTGCAACCTCCCCATGAGGCTGGTTTTATTATCACCATTTAATGGTTAAGGAAACAAGAGACCACATGGCTCGATAGCTTGCTTCTGTCTCCCTCCAGAGCCTATCATCTGTTCACGGAATCGTGCTGCTCCGCTTGGGGTCTAAAAGACCGGCCGAGCTTTCACGAAGGACTATTTCTGAGGTGCTCTAAAATCAGTTTCTCAAAAAATAAGAGGTCAGGTCCTTGACTGGCAACAGATTCTCATGGGAAAACCCCTTTTCAAAGGGAGCTTTTCTTTTGTAAATGAGAATCTTCTGAAAAATGATGAATCCTGCCGACCGTACAACAGAGTAGTCTGACCTAAAATTCACCTAAGGAAAGGCTTCATTTCTATTTCAGCAAATGATGGAAAACCAAAGATTGGTATAAGACACACTACATTGTACTGGCTACCAGAAGACGGAATTTAAGGCGCGTGGCGCGAATGATTCCTTTCCCCCGAAGCTGCCAGCGCGGCCCCGAGGACAGAGCCTGCTGCTCTAGACTAGACTGTGAGGGGCGGCTTGGATTTGTTCTGCAGCAAGCAGGTATCAGGACTTCCCTCTCAGGAGGCTGAGAGGAGCCTGAACAAATGTAAAGAAATGGGAATTAAACTCTTTTCATGCCTGGTTATAACAAGTGATGTCTGGGGACTCTTTGACAAGGAAATTAAAAATCTTCTGCATTTCATGGTTTAGTGAAAAGAACACTCACTTTCAAATCAAGGGTGGCTCCACCTCTTACCTGCTGTGTGACCTTGAACAATTCGCTTAACCTCTCTGTGTTTCTGTACCGTGCCTGGTAGTACTCTCACTATAAGGATACTATGAGGATACCGAGGGCCGGGGAGCCTCACCTGGCACATACAAGTCGCTGAATAAATGCTGGACTGCACCCTCCCCTCCTTGTGCTAACCTAGCAGAACAGAGTCCCCAGAGTCCTAAGAGCAGGGGTTCCCAAACTTGACCGTGCAAAGGATCACCCAGGACACTCTTCGAGACAAACATTTCCTGGCTCTGATGCAGTAGGTCAGAGGGGAGGAGGCCGAGACATGCAGGCCGACAACAGGCCAGATTCCTAAGGTCCCCCAGTCGGAGGGACAGTGCCCAAGGCCTTTCTAACAGGGCATCTTCTGGGGACAAAACCACACCTGAACTGTGCCTCTCTAAGGTAAACACAGGAAACGACATTTTCTCCTTTCCTTATCTATCTGTCTGTGTCGGTGAGGGTACCCGGCAGTCCCTCCCGGCTTTATTCTGGAGTGTTCCGAGTGACATTGGGGCACACTGGCCTGCAGAGTGTCCTGCCAGCTCCCTAGCACCCTCCCTGTCTGGCCAGATTTATGCCATCAGCTGCTTCCAAAAAGCTAAATCACGCCTTAGACATGCTGTGTAAAGGAGACCTTGAGGCAGAAAAAGTTAAGTGGGAAAGAGAATCATTCTGTGGCAATTAAAGCCCTTTGAAATGACTTCTACTTCTCCTCCTTATTCTAAAATATTATCATCCACCTCAATGCCTGGGATCTTTTTCTGATGTTGTTATTTAGAAAATACACATCGAGGTATTAGTGAATGCCTGGCGTTATCCAGTCATCAAGTTCTGTTAAAAAAAAAAAAAAAAAAAAAATCTGTGTTTCATTTTGGCCAAAGATTTTTGTTTATTTGCTTAACCAAACAGCTGGTAAATTAACATAGTCGACCTACTTTACTTATTCTGTTTTCCATTCCCTCCTGACTGGTAAGAAGGAAAATAAACAGTGGCTAGTCCATGACAGGCACAGGGAGATGAGGAGGAGGACGAAGGGGAGCCTGGGAGAGAATGTCAGAGTATAGATTCCTCCTGATTACAGAGGCGACACGCAGGGTTTTCCGCGTGTGTGCAGCTGCAGCCCACTTACAGATCCTGCTTGTATTTCCAGATCTTCGTCTTGACTGGGGGTTAAATCAATACACCGAAGCCAGAAGCGCAAAATGAAGGGACCACGTCCAACCTCACCTCGGCCGTGGATGCAATCCCTCCAACCACGCACCTGTGGGCCGCCAAGCAATGCACTGACCTCCCTGATTGTTCTTGAGTTAATTCCACCTGATCTATGGGTTAGCTGGTCAGCTGTTGCATGATGACTAACCCAGGACTCTAACCAGCGTCTACGACAAGGAAAGGCAGCGGCCCCGAGGAGAGCAGAACAGAACCGCACCGTCCTTGTGAGACTCCCTTAAGTCACAGAGAGAGAGCCCATCTCCTAAGGACCCGAGCATTTTTTTCTTCCTCTCGATTTCTCCTCCTCCCCCTCCCTCCCCTCTCCTCTTGCCTCTCGCATTCACACGTGCTACTTTTTCAACAGAAATTCCTCTTGTTCCAAAATGCCCAAATCGGCACCAACTTCTTCGCTTTTGTTCAGCCCCAGTGCCTTCTCTCGTCCATCCCTGAAATCGTACCCTGAAGCGATCACTTGTTGCTGCAGGACAAAGGCAAGCGTGGAAAAGAATGTAAAATGAGGTCTGTGAGTTCTCTGAACACAGTCCTCTCCGGATCGTAGGCGAGCAGAGAGCTCCCCCTGACGACCAGCTCGGGAAGGGAAAGCAAGGCGAGCCGGACGTTTCCCAGGTGCTGCAATTCCAGACTGGAAAACCAATCAGTGCACTGATCAAACGCTGATCTTACTCGGAAAGTCTTGCCCCCCTTGTATCCCCTCCACTGTCACCCGCAAATCTCCCTCCCATCGCCAGCAGCCTCTGCGTGAGAGTCCCACTTGTCAAGGCCACCCGCTGGAGTGCCCTGGCCCCCCAGGAAAGCCCGTGCCTGTGGCACAGGGAGGATCTTCCATGGGGAACCTGGCTTCGAGGGCGCCTCCTTGTCAGGAGTGCCAGACTGCCATGGCCGACTCTTGGGAGCTGTTTGAAAAATTATAGTTTGGGTCCTGAATTAAAGGATTGCTTTTCTCCTGAAGGCCAGCTGTTGGCTGACTCCAGTGCCAAGAAGGCACTCTTCGAAGTGTTCTCCCGTGTTTCTTTAAATCATCGCTAATCCTCTGGCTGAGAAGCAGCCAGCAAGTCTCACTGGGGATTTGTTTGCTCACTGATAGGGCAGGACCCTGATATCTGCTCTGCTCAGGAGCACCTTGAGAACCAGAGAAAAGCAAACAAGAGCAGCTTCCACATCAAAGGAACACGAGTGTCATTTGGCGAAGCGGATAGAAGCCTCCGAGTCATTCAGGGTCTCATCCCAGCCAGAATAAATGAGGCTGTGGCCCCCATCCAGCCTTCCTCTGCCCCTCATCCTCTTTCGGACCCGACTCCAGTCCGGTGGGTAGGACCCGAGGCCCCTGCACCCAAGGTTCTGCCGCAGGGGCCCATGTCCCACGCCCCAGGCCTCTCCTCTACTCCAGCCCTCCGGCAGGACATTCAAAACGGTCACCTGCTCCCAGAATGGCCACTAGGGTCCAAACGCAACTAACGCACGAATCCAGAGACCAAATCAGGGTGGTCAGAGAGATTTTTTTTTAAGAGCGTGCAGCGTTTTCAAAAAGTCTGAATGATCAACATTTAAAAATCAAGATACTCCAGATAGCAATCCTTTTAAAAAGAAGGCAAACCAGCTGCCTGGAGCCCGATGTCCCACACTCACAGGGTCTGAGCGGCAGCTGGCCCAAAGAGGGGCCTGGATCGCACCACGGGCCAGCTCTGCACTCACCTCACCGTCCCCACCTCACTCCCACCACCGGCAGTTGCCGGCCCTCCCTTGAGCTACTGGCCTGGCCCCTGAGGCACTGTGTTTGCAACCATGAATTAATCAACTATATAACACATTAACACATATTAGTTTATTTGGCACCTCTCCCAGGTAACATCTTAACCCAGTTAAAATGCCTGTCTACCGAAGATTCCTAAGAAGTGATTCTAATGAAATCTGATAATGGGAGGGTCAATGGGGGGAAATATTCTAGCTTCAGAAAGCTTTTCAGCACCTTCTAATTTCTCAGTGACATTTGGGTGCTTGCCACATTTTCAACATAGGACCCACTTTGTATTATCTGGTTGATTTGTTCAAAATTAGTTCCACGTGAGAAATAAAAATAGGGAACATAGAGTCACCTAAAGTCCTTTTTGGAACGAAGCAGGCTGTATCCATAACTACAAAATGTTGAGATGGGCCTGCACCTGGGGACTCAGAGAAATCAGAATGATTTGTTTGTATTTTTTCTGTGTTTTTTGTGTTTTCCTTCTGATTGGCTTTTTAAAGGAATCTGTATCCATAAGTCAAAGATGTTGTCTTCGGGCAAATGTTGGGTTGTTTTCAGCTAAGAAAATAAAATCCATGCAGGCCAGCAGTTACCGCAATGACAATCACAGGGTTCAAATACAGACAGCCAATGCATTATTTTGGAAAAGAAATTGCAAGCCTACTATTTTATGTTTTGCTTTTTAAAATAAGGGCTTGAGGATGCCTGGGTGGCTCAGTCAGTTAAGCGTCCAGCTCCTGATTTCAGGTCCCATCATGATCTCAGGGTTGTGAGATCGAGCCTACAGTGGGCTCTGTGCTGGACATAGCGCCTGCTCAAGATTCTCTCTCTCTCTGTTCCTCTGCCCCTCCCCCATCCAACTCTCCCCTCCGTGCACCCTCTCTGTATCTCTAAAAAATAAAATAAAGTAAAATAAAAAGAGGTTGGTTGGATGGGTTTATTTCCTCAGCTGATAGAGATAGAAGTAAGTAAATATAACTGTAGACATTATAAAACTATATAGAAAAAACAAGTCTTATGTTCTAAGGAGAGAATGTACCAAATTCTCATTGTCTCCCTGAGTCTCCGGCCCAGAACTCAACACCCCAGGAGCACGCTTAAATACTTGATGCCTGACTGTGTCCATGAAGCCATGCTTCTCAGCCTATTATACTACAGCTTGTCCTGTTTTACCTGAAGGACTTTTCCAATTAGAATGTTGTAATCAGAAGTTAATCAGGCAGAACATTCATAATACTGTCTATAATTTTACCAGAAAAAATATATTTGTTCTAGATATTAGATTCTTTTTTTAATCTCTCTACCTTTTACAGCTTTATAGCACTGAGTTTTTTTAATTTAAGTCAAAATTTTAAAGCATAAATTACAAAAATGCTATAAAATAATTTTCATAAAAATTACTGGAAAGTTATTCTTGATTTTTAAAATCTACCTTTTTTGAATCCTCAGCTTGGGTAAAACCTTCACTGACCTAAGCACTCAACTTATCAGACCATATTTTTGTAATTTTATCAAAAATAAGCAACAACAATAGAAATTGTTCATTGGAAATGCAATTTTTGAACAGGATGAATAATTCAACTGCTACATCTTTCCAGAGAGCTAGGGGACTACCTAAGTAAGCAGTTGTGATTATAACCTTACAACACTCAGAGATGGTAAAATCTCAGACAATACCAGAAACTTCGAGTTTATTCTAACAGCCTTCATTTCACAGGTGAGGAAACAGAGGCAGCCAGTGCTCAAGTGAATTGTCGAAGAAGTTACCCTGTTTCTCAGAATCAAGAGCAGGGATGACCTCTGGTCTGGCATGTTCGCCATCACTCCAGGCCTTGGGGAGGGAAAAGCCAACTGTTTGGAATGTCCTGCATTAAATTAAAGCAACCAGGAGAGTTCACAATCACCCCCTCCCAATGATGGATTCTAGACTTTATAAGCCTTTCCTTTCTTTTAGCATTTTTCTAAACCTTTTTTATTTTTTTTATTTTATTTATTTATTTATTTATTTATTTATTTTGAGAAAGAGAGAGAGGACGAGAGTTGGGATAAGGACAAAGGGAGAGAGGGAGAGAGAATCTTTTTTTTGACATACAATGTATTATTTGCCCCAGGGGTACAGGTCCGTGAATCATCAGGCTTACACAGTTCACAGCACTCACCAGAGCACTTACCCTCCCCAATGTCCATCACCCAGACACCCTCTCCCCACCCCCCCCACCCCCCAGCAACCCTCAGTTTGTTTCATAAGATTAAGAGTTTCTTATGGTTTGTCTCCCTCCTGACCCCATCTTGTTTCATTTTTTCCCTCCCTTCCCCCCATTACCCCCTACCCTGTCTCTCAAATTCCTCATTTCAGAGAGATCATATGAAAATTGTCTTTCTCTGATTGACTTATTTTGCTCAACATAATACCCTCTAGTTCCACCCACGTCATTGCAAATGGCAAGATTTCATTTCTTTTGATGGCTGCATGGTATTCCATTGTGTATATATACCACATCTTCTTGATCCATTCATCTGTTGATGGACATCTAGGCTCTTTCCATAGTTTTGTTATTGTGGACATTGCTGCTATAAACATTCGGGTACATGTGCCCCTTCGGATCACTACATTTATATCTTTAAGGTAAATACCCAGTAGTGCAATTGCTAGGTCATAGGATAGCTCTATTTTCAATTTTTTGAGGAACCTCCATGCTGTTTTCCAGAGTGGCTGCACCAGCTTGCATTCCCACCAACAGTGTAGGAGGGTTCCCCTTTCTCTGCATCCTCGCCAGCATCTGTTGTTTCCTGACTTGTTAATTTTAGCCATTCTGACTGGTGTGAGGTGGTATCTCATTGTGGTTTTGATTTGTATTGAGAGAGAGAATCTTAAGCAGAATCCACACACAGCACAAAGTCGAACACAAGGCTCTATCTCACAACCCTGAGGTCATGACCTGAGCTGAAATCAAGAGTCGAGTCAGACACCCAGCCGACTGAGGCACCCAGGCACCACAAGCCCTTCTTATAAGAATTCACTGAAGACCCCAGTGGCCTTTTAGAAACATGAGCGCTTCTTGATTCAACCAGAATCTATTGCCACACCTGCCAGCATGCACAAGGCCTCAGACAAGGCTCAGAAAGAATGACAAAGAAATGGAAAACTCTTCCCTGCCCTCCAGAAGCCTCCAGTCTCTTAGAGGAGACAAGAAATAAATGTGTGAAATAGTTAACAGAAAATGTAGAGTCCCACCCAATCAACGGTAGGGCCAAGTGTTACAGAATTAGCCAAAGAGCAAGACCAAATGTGGACAGGTGGCATCAGGACACACCCTTTATGGAGCTGAATAAACCATTAAGTTAAACCACTAAATGGGGCCAGGGCAGGGGGAGTGTGGAATGTGGAAGAGGGAAGAGGAGGGCAGGGGAGGAAAAAGCAGGCCTTCAAAAGACAGGAGAGGGTGGATTTGCAGAGAATCCCCTCCCTGGAAAGGAGAGCTGGTCCCTCTGCATGGGCACAGGGTGTGGAACGTCCTCTCGGGCATCTGGATAACCTTGAGCCAGCTCCACAGCCCCTAGCCAAGGGGAAAAAACCACCACTAGTGCACCTCACCATGCCACCGGCACTGTCCACACACAGCTCTCTTAACGCTCAAAGCAAAATGGCGATGTGGATACGCCATTATCCTGGTTTGTCACCTGTAGGAACCAAAGAGGGGGCAACAACATGCCCAGGGTGATACCAGAAGATAGTGTAAAGGCTGGTGCGTCCAAGCACTTCGCTTGGGCATCTCTGCCCCCCTGACATTGCTCACGGTGAAAGGGAAGCAAGATTAGGACGTATTTCTTTCTGTCAGAGCTCCGGCTCTCAGCTGAACCTAAAGAACTTAGCATCAGTGAGTGGCTGGGTGATTCAGGAAGCGATTCCTGCTGATTACCGGGTAGAATTTGGACTTAGGGGAAGCCTGACTAATAGTTGACTCTTTGAGGTGAGCGCCAAGTCATTGTTCTATCCCCTGTGGCACTTGGGACAGCACCTTTCCTGTCCATGCGCCACCAATCCCATTAGTTGCTTAAAACAATGAATCTGCTCGAAAACTTTGCTTCATGGTATACCTATTTTATCTATTCTAACCTTTCTGCTTGCCTTTCTCTCTCTCTCTCTCTAAATCTCTCTCTCTCTCTCTCTCTCTCTTTTTTTTTTTTTTTCTGGAGTGAAACAAGATGCCAGTGACTTGTGAAAATTTGACTTCAAAAACCATTCAGAAAGGTTCATATCTGGTATTGTGTGTGCTATAAACAAGGGTGCCCAGCAATTTCCAGTGTGGTAAAGGTCTGTGGTAGAATGAGGGACACATTGGTCATTTGTAGAGTCTGCCCTGAACAATATTCTTTCCCTAGAATGGATCATTGAATTCAATATGGATTCCAGTTAAAGTTTTCTCGCCATACCTGATAATCATCAGGCTGGTCAAGAGGCACCAGGGTGTGTCCTGAGATAAGAACAATATTCTAAAAATCCAGGTCTACCATCAGGACAACAGAATTTTGCTTGTTCTGCATAGGTTTAGATGATCTTTTTCCTTTCCCCCAAATTTATCAAAAAAAAATGAAAATCCAAGTATTATGAAAGAGGAAACAATATTCTACCAGATTAAAAAAAAAAAATGACTTTTAAAAACACTGACAAGGGGCGCCTGGGTGGCTCAGTGGGTTAGGCCTCTGCCTTCGGCTCAGGTCATGATCTCAGGGTCCTGGGATTGAGCCCACATGGGGCTCTCTGCTAGGCGGGGAGCCTGCTTCTCCCTCTCTTCTTTCTCTCTCTCTGCCTGCTTCTCTACCTACTTGTGATCTCTGTCTGTCAAATAAATAAATAAAATCTTTTAAAAAATAAAAAATAAAAACACTGACAAACTATTTGCAACTTAACTTTCTACACAGATAGACAATACATGTAACTACTTATTAAGGCCATAATGCTGAAGCTTGGCCCTAAATTGTGCTCCTATTATGTTTCTTATATTCTGCTCATAAAATCTCTGAAGACTGAGACCTCATGTAGGTACAGTTACTGCTATTTCAGATAAACCTGTAATAAAGTTAATCAGGCACACATTTAACAACATACATGTGGTAATTGTTATGGCCTTGCATAGTAATTGGACATTAAGACTAAATGGTTCACATAAATTATAGAAAAATGGAAAAGTCACATCACCCCTATTCCTCTATACCACTGACTCCTGAATGCCTTGTACAAGCCACCTATATCCAAATGATCCAGAGAGCTGTTTGAAATTGTAAACTCCCCCCTCTCCCCCCGGAGAATCAGATTCAATACATTTGTTACATAGGGAAGCTTTGCATCACACCAAGGACCTCAAGTCCAAGTGCCTTCATAAGCAAGGCAAGCAAATTTGTATATAGGACAATGTCTTTTAATAGAAGTAAGTGTGTGTACAAGTGTGTGTTCTATCCAAGGCATTTACTCTGATAATGTTTTTTAAGCTATTTTATTTTTTATTTCTTTCTTCTGAAAGAGAGAGAGGATACACCTGCTCAAGGCGGAGTGGGGGTGGGGGAGAAGTGGGCAGAGCAGAGGGAAAGGGAGAGAGAGAGAATCCTAAGTAGGCTATACATCCAGCCCAGAGTCCACTGCAGGGCTCGATCCCATGACCCCAAGACTAGCCAAAGTCAAAATCAACTGGCTGAGCCACCCAGGCACCTCTGAGAATATATTTTAACTGTTCACTGCGTCTGCCACCCCTTCCCTACCTTGCACCCCTGCAAGACACATCTGTGTACTAAATTGAGGCTGACCATTTGCCACCTCTGTGGACCACAGCACACTTCCGTTATCGTAAAGGTTTACATTTGCTGCTACAATGAAGTAGAAATGGTACACAGAAGCCCGTCATATATGGCAGCTAATCCTAAGTCACTGTTTACTACCCACATTTCATTCACTAAATCTTCACCGGGCATCTAAGACGTTTCGAGTGCTTGCCTCAGCCCCGGAAACACAACATTAAGTAAGACAAGTAGCTCACAGCGTGGAGGGCTATGTTTCAGAAACGATTCTGATGGTCAGAATTGCACTAAAATATTGGTCAGAATTGCACTAAAATATTCCTTTAAAACCAAGTGCAAAACTGATTTCTCACTGTCCGGGTGCTGAGGGACCAGACCTCTAGGAGAATCTGTTCTGAAGGATCCCTCCCCCACCCGTATCCCAATATCAACACAGAGGACAGGCCAACATCTAAAAACTCTGCAGCTCCCTGAAGCAGACGTTACCTCATGCTACATGGCTTCCTTGCTCAGAGCGGCTCCAAGAGGAGGCTTCCAGGACATTCCATCCTGCAGGCCGCTTGGTGATGCATTTGAAATGGCCCATTTCTGGAGCTCTCTAATGAGTGACATTTATAGGGTGTCCTTCTCTCCCTTGAACCAAAAGATACTGAGGTTTCTTCTGATCTTTGGCTCTCTCAGCCTGTGCCTAGTGTTTCTATGGCCAAAATGTTGAGCAAGTCACTCAATTCCATTTCTACGCTCACTCTTTCGCTACTGAAATGCAAACTCCCCTGGGTAATTCCAGGCAGTTTCTTTACCCAGAGATCATCTCTGGTCACAGAGCAGCTCAGCTGCAACCCGCGTTGTGTGTGCTGCATAATACTGTAACATTTTCAGAGTCAGGGAAGATTTATTCAGTGATCAACAGCTTCAGCATCCTGAATCACTCCAGAGACAGTCTGTTAAAGAGGGGACCTTGAGGGAGCTGAAAATGTAAGCAAGAAGTGAAATAATCCTCTCTTTCCCTTTTAACCCCTTAAGCCCTGATAAGGAAATCACATTCGTTGTTGCTTTTTTTTATATATATATGCATACGGGAAAATATCTAGAAGTAAATCCCTCAAAATATTAAGAATACTTATCTGTAGACGGTGAAATTAAAGGTGATTTTTATCATTTTCTTTTTGCTAATCTATATTTTCTACAATAAACTTGAACTCTGTAGTTAAAAAAAATATCTTAAGACACATATTTATATACTGTTCTTCAAAAAAATCTTTCAAAGGGGGAAAAAAAAGACATCATTGGCTATCTCAGGAACTAGGTCAGAATGGGGAAGACTAGCACACTATTCACCAAAAAAAAAAAAAAAAAAAAAAAAAAAAAAAGATAGAGTGGTAAAATACAACCAGAAAGTAAACGCTTATAGAGCTTTTACTATTTGAAGTCAACACAAGTCAGGAATGGCTAATAATTTTTATTTAACACTACCCACTGGACCAAAGCTGTTCAACTTATCCCAGTTTGCTTAACAATGTGGAATTAAAGATGTCCTCCGAGTGTGAAAGAACTGAAGTGGGGGGGTGTGACTAGAGTTTCTACACAACTCTCTAAGACGCTTCAAAGTGAACAGCCACTCTTCCCTGTGAACTCTGCAAGAAAAATGGTCAAAATGGCCTTGTTGCTAATTGAACAGAAACCGAGGAAGCGGATAACGGCATTCTCATTCTCTACCTACCCTAGCCTGTCCACTTTTGGAACACCAATGGTTTTGTGGCTGAAGGAAAAAGCAAGCCACGACTGAAATGATTTTTGAACTCAAGATCAAGGTGAGATATATCTCTTCGAAGTCCAGAAACATCTTCCCTCCCATTCCTGCGGTCAGGCCGTATCCATGTGTACAACTACTTTGTTTATTAAAGAAATCAACTTATAGAGTAAGCCCACGTGGGGCATTGGTTTACCTGATGGAAGGATTTTTAACTTGTGGTCATTTGAGCTTACATACACACAGCCAAAACCAAGAGCCTGAGAAAATGTAGCTTAGCACAAACACCAGGGAAAACAGCCACGAACAGACCAGGTAGACAGACAGCAAGAAGAGCGCATTGTGAACAAAGACCACCCATCCGACGGAAAGGAGGGGCCAGATATTGGATGGTAAGAATGCCTATGAGTGCTCAGGTATCACCAGACAAACCTGCATATGTAAAACCACTAGATAATTACATCCACGCACAAATTGTAGATTTGGGTTAAACTTTTATTATGAAGGAGGATATTTGTTACTTTCAGTTTGAAACAGTGTCTCACTATGTCAATTCTACTTCAGTTAAAAGAAAAGAAATCTCATGATAAAATGCTGAGCCTGGATCCCTCTAGTAAACACAGTAAGAATTAAATTTAAACTTATTTATGAAAACTCAACTTAATTGTTTTCACTGAAATAATAACTGACTTTGATTACATACAGTAGAAAGCGCTCTTTAATTAACTCGCTCTTCGGTTTTTATCAGGAGGACATTAGCCCATGTTCGGTCCTTAACTATGACATATACAATCAACTCACCCGGACAGCTTAAAATATGGATGTCAAAGCTTCATTTTCTTCTATCAGGAATCATAGGAAAGAAACATTAAAAAGTAAGAATTAAAAGTGTTTAAAACACAGACAAGGCAAGATAAAGGGAGAGATCCTCATTTCCGTAGAATTATTGTGCTTTGATAGAATATACACTTTCCTTGGGCAAATTTGCTCTTTAACCATGCCCTGAACCTTCCTTCCTGTGATGGGAGAATTGTGCAGTTATCTCCTGATCTCAACAGCAGCACCAAGGGCGATGCTCAGAATCAATGTGCCTTCTGAAATAGGATGACATGAAGATTTGAAAGCTAGGTGCTTATACTACATGGTTTTAGACTTTTTAAAAAAAAATACCTTTAAAGATTTGTTTCACCAATGTGAAATAATGTTATTTTCTGTTTTCTTAATCATACTGCATAGTGAATTTGAACACCCACTTAATATAATTTTTTTAATAAAGAAAGAAAAAGAAAAGAGAAACAGAAAAAGGGAAGGTAGGTGTCACTTAAGAAAAATGCACACAGAGACCAGACCTTCTCCTGGATGGTAGGAGACCATCACTGATGAGAATGAGGCCTTCTCTTTCTCTGTCTCTCCCTGTCTCTCTCTCTGTCTCTGTCTCTGTCTCTCCCACACACACAAACACCAAGAGATGACACCATGGAAAAATCCCAAGGATGTGCCTTTATTCATTTTTGAATGCTGCATGATTTCATTTTAAGGACAATTAAATATGTATTTGCATTAATTGATGTATGCTCTTGGGTGATGTGTTCAACCCAGACAAATTCTGCAGAGGTTTGCCACCAAAGGTGTTTCCTAGTCTTTCAAATCACATCAAATATATCCTCTGAAAGACACTCTTGATCTTCGAGATCTCCCTTATAAATTTCTTACTTAATCGGGATGTGAATGAGATATTTTTCTGTTTGTTTCTGAATTCCTGTCCCAAACAAGCTATTTTGGACACATGCATTTCACTCATCTACCAAGCTGTGATTCTAACTTGCGTATAAGCACGTTCACAAATAGGACCTCATCTTCTCAGCTTTAGCAGACATGTGTTAGGTGACAGTATTTCCTCTTCTTTCCATCAGCCCACTTGGCAGCCGTTTCACCCAGCAGCAACACCCAGCCGAGTGAAACCACTCCAAGCGTTGTCCTTAAAACCAAGACGCACTGCAGCCTTTCACAGTGAGGCTGGAAGCACTGGGTGACCCGTGGCATAGCCCTCAGTGAAGTGAAAACCATTTCACTAGCTGTCTTTTCAGCTGTGACGGGCCTTAGTCAAAAAACCAGGGAGTGTGACCTGCCAATCACGGGAGTGAGAGGCCCGAGGGCCATATGTCACACGACTCTACAGGCCCCTTCTGACTTCCAGTGTAAGTAATTCCCAAACAGCAGGCTCCTCTCGTCCATGAGCTGCGAACACAAGAGCTTTTCCATCTATTCTCGTAACTCGTTTGGTCATGGGTTTGGGGGACGTCAGTGTGAAACTTATTTTCCTGGCAGTATCTGTCATTGGTGGAGATATGTGATTATGGGTCTGCTAGATCCACAATTCCCCAGAAAAGATCTCTGATCCAAATCTCAGAGATAAGCGGAATCTGTGTGTGGCTCTGGCGGACTTTTGCCTGTCCCCACTCTCCAGGAAATGTGGCCTTGGAGCAGGGGACACATTTCTCCTCGAATGGAAATGAGGTTGTTGAGCTGCTAAGCCCCTACCCAAAGCACCAGTCTCTCATCCTCCTCCCGAGAGCTGTCAGCTCCAAGGCTCAAATGAGAAAATGAGGTAAAAAAACAACCTGTACATGTGTTGTTACTGCTTTTACTAAATAATAATGATATCGGATGTCACATTTCTGCAAACTGGTACCTGGTCTGCTTTTTGCAAACTGGTCTACAGCATGAAGGTGCTTAGGTTTAGGGAAAACTATGGTCTTGATAGCTGAAAGAATTTGGAACCAGCTGCTCCCCAGTCTGTTAGAACTGCCTGGAAGGCTCGTCAAAACACAGATTGCTGGCCTCCCCCGAAGGAGTTTCTGACTCTGGGGATCCAGCGTCAGGCCTGAGAATTGCGTTTCTAGTAAGTTCCTAAGTGATGCTGCCATTGCATGTCCAGAGACCACTCATTGAGAATTGAGGCTATAAAGAGCATTTCACTTAGAATATTAATAGAGGTGTGGGAGAAGTAAAAATAAACGAGGTATATGGAGAACATGTGGGTGGTGGGAAAAGAGGGGATCCCGAAGAGTTGTATTAAAGAATTACCAGCCTATCAGATATAGAGATCATCTGGTTTTAATCTCACTTACAGGTGAGTTAACTGAGGCTCTAGGTGATTTGGTCATTTACCCAATGTCGTGGGACTGACCCATCCATACCACAACTAGAACTGAAATCCAGTTCTTTCTTTTCCAGCTCTATACTTTCTCATGCAACGCTGCCCACAGCGAGCATTCTCGCTGTTTTTGACGAGAAAAGAAATTTCACACTTGATCTCTTAAAAAAAAAGAAAAGAAAAGAAAAAAAAAGGTGCTCAGTAACCGACTCTAGTCACTCAAACTGAAATGGGAGGGCAGAAGAGGAAACATCACGAAATAAAATAAGGTCCAGCCATGCACAAATAGATTTTCAAGGAACGGCAAATATACTAGCCAGGTTGGGTGACTTAGTAGTTGACCTGGCATTGATTTTGAAACTCTCTGCTCTGTGTCTGACTCCATCATCCAGGAGGTTCTGGAGAAGCCCCGTTCCCTGCTTGATTTTTTTTTACCGTATCGGCTTTCCGCATACATTCTGGTTTTCGCTTGTGTCTGGCAGAGACGAAGGCAGCACTTGCCCTAGAAGCATGGGCCAGCTCCCAGGACAGAAGGGGAATTTTCCACTTTCTTTTTAGGAACATCTCCACATTAAAACTGTCTGGTGACTGACCAGCTGCCACCCAGCACTGTTTAATCCTCTCTCTTTTGACCTGAGGGCATAGAATCTTCCCTCTCTAGTTTGTTGTGAAAATTCTGAAGAGGAGAGAAGAGAGAAAAACATTGTCACCGAAAGCCTGTGCATGGACGGCCAACATGTTTGGCCCGCATTGCGTGAGAAATGAAGGTACACAAATTTGTTTTGGATTAGAAAAAAAATGGAAGACATGGGGTTCTTCTTCATATTGTTAGTTTAGTTGGGCTCCTACGGTCCCATCCCTTAGACATAATGGGCTTTTGATAGGTGTAGGTTGAGGTGGTTGGATTTTAATGGCACTTTCTGTCTGGGAGAGCCAGCATCACACAGGGCCATCTGAAAGTGGACAGAGCAAGAAGCCACAGACGTCCCATGGAGATGTGGTGAATTTAGAGTCTTGAGTAAACTTCTTTCTGTTAACATACATAGTCACATTTCAAGTATTGTGAAACAGTGTCCATATTACATACTAGTAGTGAGACAATTCTAGAAAAATCTAGAAATAAGTATTCCTACCCATCTTCAATTAGGTCCCACTCCTAGTCCCAGTAATGAAAACAATAATGCTGTCCGGCTACGGTTCGGTTAGCACAGATTTGCTAGAGTGTCGTCTATCACTGGGCTTTCCCCCGCAGAAGTACCAAACTCTAGCCCTGGTTTCAATTCCCCTACTGGTCTTAGGAAACACAAGAAGGTGGGAGGAAGAGCGGGGATGTGTGGCTGAACAGCCAGCCCTCCCCGGGAAGGGCTCCCCTGACTTGCTAGTTTGCCAATTTCTCTGGTGCAAATACTCCATCAAGGTCAATTTAAACCTGTCAGCAATTTAACAACTGATACGCAAAATTCCTGACAAAAATGAGCTCTCGTGAGCTGCTACAGGCTGGGGCCAGCACACCATTGGCTAGGGGGGAAATTACATGTCACAAAATTATCCCATACTAAGCTGAACTGGCAGGATTTTCTCCACTCTGTAGGAAAAACGAAGAAAGAAGAACAATACGGGAAGGATGGGAGCAGACACAGCAATTCTAGGAGGTGGGTAACATGAACTGTGGTTACTTGCCAACAGCCAGATAGGTAAATGGATCCGTAACAGGCAGAATCTACTAAAATGAACTCAGAGTGACTGGAGACATAAAAAAGAGATATAAAAAAGCTCTGGCAATGAGTTTACAGAGACGAAAGAGAAGCCTCAGTTGTCTGTTGTGGCATGATAATATTGGAATGTGTTACCTAAAGGCTGGGCTTTCAAGACTTCCGATCCCATGATCTCACGAGTTCCACTAGTACATCTCCCTAGGTTACCAAGCACAGTATGATTCAGTGACCTATGCTCCCCAGACCTAAAGGGACGGGCGGGGGGGTGGTGGTGACCAAAAAAAAACACTCACTTAGGATTGCTAAGTGATCCACTTGGGCTATACTGCATAGCAGCCGTATAGCCTTTGTCCTCTTTTGAATGACTTCAGGAAAATCATGTAACTTTTCTGTTTCAGGTTGCCTCGTGCATAAAGTATAAATAATCCCCTCAAGTCCCTTCTGGCTCTAAAATGTCAGGCTTCTAAGTGGAATCTTTTAAATCACTTCAGTTGTTTTGAGTTTAAAACTATGCTCGCTGCAAAATACTGGTAGGAAGCAACACCGGCTTGGATATAACACTACTGTCATTTGGCCTCTAGCACAGTAGCTGAGCACACCACTGGCAGAATTGTCAGTGAGAACCAACGTCAGGGGCAGGACAGGGAAAAGCAGCTCCTTGCCTTTTACTAATTTCGGCAGTGGAGGACTGGAACTTGCCTCTGAACTTCCCCGCACCCACCCCACCGCCGTTCCTCTTAATGGCCAGCCCTGCGGACTGCACAAAGGCCACTCCTCCCCGGAGCCCGCATTGCACGAGGAGGCTGGCCTTGCTCTTTGAGGTCCACATGGGCTCCTCACCAAAGCAGGTTAAGTGGCCTCCCTGGCATGAAGTGCTAATTTTAGAAGAGGAGCGGGAACAACCCTTTTATTACTCCAACCAGAAATTAAAATCATCAAAGATTCAGTTATGTGCCTATGGAAATAACATCCCTCTCATCCCTGAACCTAGTGTGAGGTCTTCCAGAGACTTCTGACTAATGGATTCTGTGTATGTGTGTGTGCATGTGTGTGTGTGTGTGAGAGAGAGAGAGAGAGAGGGAGGGAGAGAGAGAGAGAGACGGCGTGAGCATGTGAGAAAATTGGGGGGGGGCAGGGGGGAAATCGGGTCTGGAGAGCTGGGTATATAAGCCTGTGAGCTTGTGTGTATATAGATATTTCCAGAAATGCGGTCAACAAATTATTTTAAAAGAGGATTCGGTTCTGTCGGAATTCTAGACAACCCCGAGCACTCAAAAGAGCAGCTTTAATCCAGCGTTCCTCAGGTATTACTAATCTGCGAATTAAAACTATAAGTTTTGAAGATGGATGTAATATCTTCGCCTCCCTGATTCAACATCAAACAATCCAGTCACACTTTTATGCATTGAAAACAATGCAAATAAACACCTTATCAAGCATAATTACCAAGCTTCTGCTCGCGCAGGCTCTATAAAACCCCAGAATGAGAGGGCATACAAGAACATGTGACTGAGGGCATGGGGAGGGAGGGGACATAGCCTCTGAGCAAAAGTAAAGACTGCAAACTAGGGGTACCTGGGTGGCTCAGTCCTTAAGCATCTGCCTTTGGCTTGGGTCATGAGCCCAGGGTCCTGGGCTCCCTGCTCCGTGAGAAGCCTGCTTCTCCCTCTCCCACTCCCCCTGCTTGTGTTCCTGCTCTCTCTGTCTCTCTCTCTGTCTCTCTGTCTCTTTCTCTCTCTGTGTGTGTCAAATAAATAAATAAGACTCCAAACTAAAAAGTCAGCTTTCGGAACAACTCGCCGTGTTTGATTTTTCCTGGAACCCAGGAAAAAACCCTAGCTTGGAGTCTTTGTGATGATTAATTTTTCTAAGAAAAAAGAACTTTATTTAAATCAGGCCCTTAGGTTGGCTGAGTGCGCTGAAGCCTCGCTCAGCCTGCAGATGTCTGTCTGGGCTGCCACATGGCAAGAACTGGCTCTGGGGGGTCTCACGAGCCCAGCACAGGACCCAGAACTTCTGATTCTGGTGCAGGTTCCAAAACTCCCCGTCCCTTTCCAGTTCATTACAAACGCCTATTGTTTGCCATATTTATCTGCCATCACTGCTGTTTGTTAGCAAATGGAAAGAGAACTGCCAGGACTAAATTTCAGCCTGCCCTCAGAATAGTGCAAAGACGCTACTGGAATTGCACGACAGATGGTCTTTGAATGATATACAGAACCTCTGCCCTTGGGCCCGCTTTGGAGGGCTGTTTTGGATTGTTGCTCGTAAGAGTGGGAGGTTGTTGTGTGATATGTGATTATTCCATAATAATTTTAATTATTTCGCCTGTTTTCAAACAATAGTCTCAGCCTTTTTTAATTTTTACACTCACTGAGTTGTGACACGAGCATTCTTTTCTCTGTGTTAGCAGGGATTAAAATCAAGCCCTGTATCCCTTCCCGTTTTTTTTCAAAGATTCCGCGTTTAAATAAATTACCTCGGTCTGGAAAACCGAGTTACGTGGCGTCCTCCTGGCATGCACACCCCCACGCATACGAGCAAGGGAAAAAATTCCTTATTGTAGTGTCTGGTTTGAGACTGTCGCGGTAACAAGTTTCAAGAAAAGCCTGCTCTCTGCCTCCTCGGAGCTGGGCTCCGGCTAAGGGAGCTTCATTTACATGCATGTGGGGATCCCATCGGATCTGCTCAAAGGTACAGTCCGGCAGTCAGACGGCTTTCGATGCGCATGCAAATGAGGCTCCCCAAGTGGGGTGTAGGCTTCTGGAGATGCGGAAAATATGCCATCTCTGCCTCATCCAAATCCAATAGAAACTTCCGAATGTTTTTCTAAAGCAGCAGGAGCCAACGAGAAGCAGATGCTAAACTTTCAAGGCATCCGAATGCATTTCTCTTTCCCAGATAGACGTATTGGCTGAGCCCCGACCGATGAGGTTTGGGGTTAGAACCCGGGCTTTTAGGTTCTCAGCCCAGTGGGCCGGCAGATGCCAACCTGCCTATCCCAGGGGTCCCCGCCAGCAGCCTCCGGCTTTCACCTAAAGGGAGAACACCTTTCTGGTAAATGCCAAGGCTGCCAGGCACTGTATAAAAAGAATCTACAGTGAGTCTAAATCACGGGAGAATCTGGGAGCGAGTTAATATTCATAAGATGGCCTTTTTACCACCCAGAAGAATGTGTACCTCTACCTGGAGTTTGTTGCTTATGAAATTCTCCCCTACAGTCGAATTCTATACCCCAAAGAAGCTGTGGTTCCAGTCCTACAGCCCAGAGCCAAAGCAAGCTTTGGATGATTTCCAAGCCGACTCGTCTGGCACCTTGGTAATAAGAAAGAAATCCTGCCTTTCCCTGGTCTCCAACTAAGTGATATAGTTACCTTGAAAACAGGCATCTCTGGTGAGCGGGGTTACTAGAAAAGAGAAAAAACAAAACTCTGACCCTGCTATTTGATAGAGAAATCCCCCACGGAGTCTTAAGTGCTTCCCAACAACTGTGGTTTTAATCCAATAACAGCCGCTCCTCTAACAGAGAGAAACCCAACTCACACAGCAGTTAATACCCAAATGAAATTCAGATAACTCCCACTGTGTTGACAAAAAGGATTGGAGAAACGTCCTCTGCTCCTTCCCAAGGAAGACGTGCCTTTGGTGAGATTCAGCCCGCCCACCCACCCAGAGAACAGCCACGTGGCTCTCTCCCCAGCAAGGCCGGTGTGCAGAAAGTTCTGTTATTCAGAGCACAAATTCTCCAAGAAAACATATAAATTAATGTTTGGCACCTGAAGGAGCCACAGCTACTTGTCTTTCAAAGCACAAAGGATCGTGTGAGGGGGACTTGCCCAGCTTGCCGAGGTGTGGGTGCTTTAGTAAGAATGCTGTTGCTGAAAATTTTCACTAAGTCCTGTGATGGAAACGAACAGCTCTGACAATATCAACCATCCCACACGATGTAGATCTAGGCTCTGCCTCTATCTGATGTGGGGAAACCCCACTTCAAACATATTTATATCTTATAATCACTCATTCAGTTTCTATATAGGTCAGGCCCCATACAAGGTAACTTGACACATTATTTCTAACACCTACAACAGCCGGGTAGGTATTCATTGCCCTCGTTAAATAAGGCAAATGAGGAAAAAGTGTCTCATGTTGATTAAATGACTTAACAAAGGTAACATAATAAATAGCCAAGTCAGGATTTGAATCCCTATCTGTTTAATTCCAGGGACCGTATTCTTTTCATTGATGTATGTATGTATGGGGAGGGGGTTACATTCCCATATGGCATATAGCCTTGTGAAAATGAATGCAAATTTCAGCATATTTTGGATTACTGAAGGAGGAGAGTATGTATATCCTCAGTATCTGGTGTGAATTCTCAAAAAATACTTGTTAACTGGAGTATTTCTTTATAGACCTACAATTGGCAAGTAAGATTTAGTCTTAATCAAATAGACTTTACCTGCTACTTCCTTTTGGCCATTTCACATGATGTTTACCCCAACTGGACCTAAATTCTGGAAAGTTTCCCTGGCTGGGTCAGGGGAAGGGCTTCAGCCAGCCTAGGTTCCAGTTGAGAGCGACGGCCAGTACCCATCCCCGAGATGAAATCAACAAGTATCTAATAAACACCCACAACCAGCTCAGTTTCTCTGACGAAGAAATACGGTAAAAAAAAAATTAATTAATCAATCAATCACTTAATTAAAAATAACCTCTTTGAAGCATGGAAAGTTCTGATAATGTCACTGACCAAAAAAAATACTTTATTTATTGAGTGTACAATAGGAAAGGAGGCAAATGATTCTACATTCAATGCCCTACTCCATTTTGTGTTTTGTAAATAAATTTTCCCGTGTCTTGGTATCTAATTCACATGATTTAGAAAATTATGCCATTTTAACACAAACATGCATCAGGAATAACAGTGATTTGCTTTAAGACAACCACCGGAAGTTTCCGTTCAAGATGAAAAAATAAATGGCCCAGATCAATAGCAAAATGATTATCTCTGAAATAAATACAAATTTAAAAGAAAAGCTATTTATTTAAATGTAAGCTGTTTTGCCACATTTCCTGAGAGCTCCTTTTTTAACATTAGCAGTCAAAAGAGTGTCTTCCTATCAGGACCCCAAGACCTCAATGGATGGCAAACTTAACAGTGAAAAGATTGCACAAAGTGCTTTTATTCTGATCCACCTGTGAATTAGGCTCAAGCATAAAGGAAAAATAAATGGGAATTAGAGGGCAACTCACAGAGGCATCCCAGTTGGGGAGAAAATACCACCATTAAGTCCCAAATGCAATTTACAAATACAGCATTTGAATTTTCTAATTGTTTCTACAAAAATGAGCCTAATGGAATCACATTGGAACCAGCCATTTAATCATATACAATTTTGCTGACCAATGTCTCTGTACATCCAGTCCTGAACTCCTGCTCACATCTGTAACCTTGCCAAACCATGAGTCCAGAATGAGAAATCTTTTTCTATTTTGCTTTTTTGTTATTGTTTTCCACTCTGGGTAGGAATGGAAGAGGCTGACGATTCCAAGTCCTCCATGTTTCATGGTCAAATAGGATCGATTTGATACAGCTGCCAGGGACATCTGAAGCAGAAAGGGGGCCCCAGAGATTTTCTGTGCCAGTAGTTCTCCAATCAACCAGAACCACTCAAAATCTACGCACCACACTGTCTGCTGCTCTCCCTCCAGTGGCCTAATATGCCCTCTGCAGAGAATAGGAGAAAAGGAAGTCTCCGTTGGATAAGCTGCCAGGCAAGTGATGTTAAGTATCTCTGAAACACATATAAATTAGTATTTTCTCCAGGAATGCATGAATACATACTTTTGGAAGACAATTTTTAAACGTTGCCGTAGACAATGCAGCAAACCTCCCAAAGGCTTTTACCTAAGACTAAATATGTATGTCCCCTCTGCTTGTAAAGTTCTATGGGTACCACACTCTGAAGAGTGAAGAGAACTCAGTTCAATCTGATGAATTGAGTCATTCATTCATTCACTCATTCATTCCAGTATTTGTTAAATTTCAGGTATGCCAAGCAGTGGTTAGTCAGAGTCTCTTTTCAAAAAGCATACTGTCTAGTGGAGAGACAAACATGATAACAATAACAGTTCAAAATAAGAATCGGTACATAGCAAAAGTTCCCCCAGTTTGACTGTCCAGATGCTTCCTCACAGAAGCTCCCCCCAGTAAGGCTTCCTCCAGCTTTCTCACGGAGGCCCCAGGCAACTCCTCTTCCACCAGGCACAGCTGCCACCATCACTCTTCTTCTGGGAACCTCAGTCCCCACGTGGCTCCTGCTTCTCTGGCCCTGGCAGAGCAGGCCACTCCTTCATACCTCACCCCTTATTCCCCTTATTCCTCCTCCAAAATCTTGCAGCAAGGCCAGCCTGCAGCCTGTGACAGAGTGGAAGGATACAGCCCTCTCCTCTCCATGCTTTACCACATTGCGGGTCCCACAGACATGTTACAGAATGTCGTGAAGTAGCACTCTCAGGCCTTCCTTACATACCCATGGAATGAGGCCAGGAAACAAATCCAAGCCTCCCAGGAGGCTCTTTGACCTTCATGGAAAGGCCTCGAACCAGTCCCCCTGTGGGCTCTGCAGGTATCACCAGTCCTGCCTGAAAATTGAGAGAAGACAGAACCTGGGATTTCTTTTCCCAGGTCTCTTAGCCTCAATGTCAACCCATTCTTGTGAGGTCTCTCCCACTAGATCATAGACATGTCTTGACACACATAACTCCAACTTCAGCTCCGGTGAGGGCAGCACCAGTAGAGATGTGTAGGAAGTGCCCTTGGAGCCTAGGAAAGGCAGCTGAGTCTGTGAAACATCACTAAGGAGATAACGAGTTGGAAGATGACTCACATTTTATTAGACCATCATTGCACATGTAGGAGGAGAAAGTGTCAAGAATGCAGAGAAATGGCCAATTCAGAGGCTTTGAGGAATGAAGAAGGTACCTGTTTGCTTCCTAAAGCACAATATCTGATGTTGGGAGGGAGAAGCAAAGGACACACCGGAAAGTAGTATGGGTTTGATCGTAAGGGTCGTAGATGCCAAATAGAAGAATTTGTTTTATCCTGGTTGGGTTGGGTTGGGTTGGGCTTCTTGGGGGGTGGGGCGGAGTGTTTGTTTTATTTTATTTACCAATCCCTGAGGAATTGAGTTAGATGATGGTTCAATCATATTTATCCATTGGAAAGTTCACCATGCTCATAGCACAGAAGATGGATTTGAGGCTAGACAGACCCAACAGGAAGAGGCAGGAAGACCTCTATGAGAGAGGCTACACCATTCAAGGCGAGGTAAGGAGACATTGTGGAGGCAGAATACTGAGTAAACCTCCCCACCCTTGAATGTGGGTGGGGCCTGGAGATGTAATGGATTTCACTTTTATGGTATGGCAAAGGGGAAGGAATTGTGTAGATGTGAATGAAGTCCCTAATTGGTGGTGAATTAATCAAAAGGGAGATCCTGGATGAACCCAACCTAATCACGGTGAGCCCTTAAAAGAATATTTAGAGGTCGACTAAGAGTCTCCTGCTGGCCTTGAAGAAACAAGCTACTCTGTTATGAGAGGGTCCTATGATGAGGGGCATGCCTGGAGTCCTGACCCATATAAACTGAGTGATAATAACTGTGAGTTGTCAGGGCACCTGGGTGGCTCAGTTAGTTAAGCAACTGCCTTTGCATCTGGCCATGATCCCAGAGTCCTGGCATGGAGCCCCACATTAGACTCACCACTCAGTGGGGAGTCTGCTTCTCCCTCTCTTTCTGTCTCTCCTCCACCCGCATTCTCTTTCTCTCTCTCTCTCAAATAAAAAAATTCTTTAAAAAAAAAAAAGTAAAAATAAATAAATGTGAGTTGTCTTAAGCTTCTAAATTTGGGGTGATTTGTTATGCAGCAATAAAAAAACACAGATATAGCTAGCAGGGGACAAGTAAGTAGTGTATTTAGGAGAGAGAACTGACAGGAAGTAGAGTTTGCATAGGTGGGGGTAAAGGCAGAACTCGGGAGTTACTGGCCTGGGACGGTGGATAAACAGATTTCCTGTGGTCGTTTGGAGCTTCCTGTATCTGCAGGGCATTCAGGTGGCCATGTGTAGAATGCAGTGGAATAAAAGGGTTTAATGCCATAGTTAAGCCAACGTTCAATCCTGGCTAAACAAGCCAAACTTCAGTGCCCAAATCTGAGGGGCCAGACAGAAAGTGGCAGCCAAGGGCTGGAGCCAAAGTGGGCAGAGTAGCCACGGCAGCCATGTTCTAATGAGCATGCAGGATGGCACCAGGCAGATGGAAAAGGGGGCCTGCGGAAGTTGCCTGCAGGTCCCACAGGGACTCCACGTGCTTGTGTAACTGCTCCAGAGGGTTTCGGTCATTATATTTAAGAAGCATATCAAAGCAGGCAGGTCCATGGTCAGGATGTGATCACCAGGGAAAACTCAAGGAGAAAGGAAAGAAGACGACGAAGGAGGAAGCTCTAGGATTCATCCATGTTCAGATAACAGGAAGGTGCCCAGGAGCTTGCTCTCGGACTGAGAAGGAGAAGCCTGAGAGGTAGAAGAATGAGGAGAATCCGATTTCTCCCTCCTCACCCAGGGAGGACGTTTCCAGTGGACATGCTCACCGGTCTTGAATGTCAGCATACATGAGGAAGGCTGAGAACACCCACGAGATAAGACAATTATAAGATGAGTAGAATTTAATGTTGGCAAAATTTCAGTTGAGTTCTTTTGCTCCTTTATAGCCAATGCTGTAGTTTTCTCATCGGGAAAATGAGAGACCAGTGAGAGGAAAATACTGGCCTCGCTTTCCTCACAGGGGGAGAAGTTGTCCTCTTCTGTCCGCTCGGCTTCCTACAGGCTTGGATGTACAGAGGCCAATCTCTTCACCTTCCTGGGCATTGGGACACTGCGTCTCCTCCTCAGTGAGGACACCAAACCTGCCCTGAACTGCTTTGTCAGGTCCCACATCCCTGCAAGCTAATTCCCTTCTGAAAGGAGACGTGTGGAGACAAAAGTGCTGGTCGATTATCTCTAACTGCCGGGAGATACAGGAAATTAAAAGGCAGAAAAAGAGAACCTCACTTCTCTTTAAAGACATGTTGTCACTTTGTTTACTTGGCATTTGTTTTATCAGAAAACAACTGAGAACCAAGAAAGAAACGAAAGAGACCTCAGAGCAGCCAACATCTACATGACAGAGCCCACCATCATTAATGAGCTCTACCAAAAAGGAATTCCTAGGGTCCTTATTTGGGGTCCCATCTTCCTCGTCAGAAATTCTAACAGGCTTGGCAATATGGTTTCCAAATGAAAAGCCCAGTAAGAGTAGCAAATTAAAAGAAGAGGAGAACCAGAAGAGACACATCAATAACAGTAACAAGTGACAGCTGATGGCTTAACAGCAAGGCTGGAAACGGGAAAAATAACTATAGAAGCAAACAAAAGAAGTAAAAATCACAGCAGTTTAGGATCATTTCGTGCAGAATAAAAACATTCTACATACTACAACAGACCCTTGAGGGCACTAGAGCCCAGCATGATGGCATAAGCCATCATTAGAAAAAGTTAAATTGCATTTGGTATAGTCTAAAGAGGCAGAGACATTCATAATATACAATAACAATAAGAGGAGACTTATGGCTTGTTCCATTTATTCTTTAAAAAATATTTCTTGAGAACCAGCTATGTGCCAGGCAGTGTGCTGGGCACAGAGACACAAAGGAGCAAGAATGAGATGACATCTGTCTTGCATAAGCCTCAGTTATCTGGGAGGCTCAGCTACTCAGAGACCAGTTCCCTGCAAGGTATCTTTGGGAGAGCCCTTAGAGAGAACATTTATTAAAATGTCGGGTTTTGGAAAACCTAAATGATTCACAATTTCCTCTTTGACAAAAGCAGATCTGTTCTACCTAGATTGGACTGATTACTTTTATTGAAAAACAACAAGAATATTTAACTATAATTCTCCCAGTAGTGGCTACCATTTATTGGTTATATATTTAAAAACAACAACAACAAATAAAAACCCTTGAAATGTGATGACAATTTTTAACAATAGCTTTTATGTACTTAGAGTATATAATATTTGTTTTAAGCCATTAATGTAATCTTAAGTGTTAAAAGTTAAAATGAAGAGATAGCTTAGATCCAGGGGGAAAACATGGCTCTTTCTCATTAATATCCTACACCATTTTGGGGAATCCCACAAAATAAATTCTACTGGTTTCCAAACTGTAGGTAGACCAGTTGTATCAGAATCACAGATTTCTGGGTCCTAGAACAGATCTGCTGAGATAGAATTTCTGGGATGATACCTATATTTTTAAAAACCTCTCCAGAGGATGCTAACAAATAATCAGAACCACTTAGAGCTCTGAAATTCCATCATTTTCAATGTCTCTTATACCAAATCAGTATGATAACTTCACCATAAATACAATAGCCCAAATTTAGTAACAAGAAAACCCCAAATTTTCCATTTTAAAATTTAATCTTGTAATTAAAGTGGAAAAACATTAGCAAGAGAAATTAAAACCCGTGGTATCTTTTTCATAATTTTGAGGTCTACAAATAAGAAAAGTGAGAAGCTAAAAAATTAAGCTAAAAAACTTTCAAGCACACTTATATTTTGGCTACATCATCTTTATGTCATCATGCATGAACCCTCAGGGTACTAATAATAAAGTCACAGGAAACCTCACATTTTTGTTGTAAAAAAAGAATATCAAATAAAGCTTGTCAGTCTTTAGAAATAATGCCAAGTCTCTTTCTCTCTTCTTTCTCTTGTGCTGTTTAAGTTTCTGCTTTTGCAAACCCAGATATAATATGATGATGAAAGAAGAAAAATGTTGAAGCCACAAATAGTGCCATTAAGGAGGATTTAGGGACCCTGTGGAATGTAATAGGTTAGGGAGAGTAACACTATATGTAATTAAGAAGTTGAGGATTTATTTCAGCCCCCAGGGAACCAATGCAAAATATATAGCTATTAATAACAATGGTTAAATAGCAATAACCCAACTTCTTGGAGCCCAGAGGTTTGGGGATGGGGGTTGTTGTTGTTGTTGTTGTTTTTTAATGCTAAGTGACTGTTCCTTGGAAAACTCCATGAACAATTTAAGTGAAAGGAAGGTTAGTAGGACCAAAGCTTAACTTCCAAACTGGAAGGCCAAGTGATTCCAAGCATGCTTTCTGCCTCTTTCACTAAGAGAAGTCTCTCTGCTCTCTTTTCTCATCAATAACAAACTGAAAGATCTCCAGACCCAGGAAGCTGTGGTTACTAGGGAGCACATGCAGATTTTTGGCAGGCCGGGAAATCTAGTCTGTCTTTTCCTTGCTTGGTATAAATTCTTTGTAAGATATCCCTGGACATTTGGTGTGAGGAACAAATTGGCGAACCAACACGTACCCTCTATACACAGAGCATTGTGTTAAGAGCTGTGGGAGATGGTTATTTTAACACTATACAAGCAAGACTTCTGTCCTCAAGGAAATTAAAATATAGCTGGGGAAAAAAATCTACAAACATCAATTAGGGAATTGTATGCCATAATTCATGATTAAGTAATAAATTAATGTCATAGCTGCTTAGAGAAGGGAAATTAAAATGAGAATAATTGGGAAAGACTTCATGGAATTCACACACATGGGCTTTGAAGGACGCCACCAGAGCTAGTCCCAAGTAGATACACGAGGGGAAGAACCCGCCCTTGTACACAGAATTGCATGTGTAAAAAAATGACCTATGTGGCTGTCTTTGCCTTTCTTTTTGTTCTTCTTTATTAATAAAGAAAAGGAGTATCTTTGCCCATGGCCATGACTTAGAAATATGTAAAAAATGAGGTTGCCAATTTAACATATTTGGTGTTCATATTCTCCAGACAATCTTCTGTTCTTCCTAAATTTCAGGAAGGAAAAAATTTGAAGCAGTAAGTAGGAGAAACATGGGGGGACCAGAATGGGGGGAAGTGCTGCTGTAATTAAATAAGCTGGTAACAGACAGGAGTGACTACTAATAATGATGGTTGAAGCCGAACACCAAAGGCTCAGCAGGCGAGACCAATCTACTGTTGAGAGAATACAACCATCCTCTTCCCATCCACCCCCTCCTAGAGCCCCAGAATGCAGCATAGCTACTAGGAGTATACTTTCTCTTCTTTCTTTGAGAGAGAAAGGAAGGAAGGAATGGATTAGAAAGGAAGGGAAAGAGGAAGAAAGAAAGATAGAAGGGGGAGGGAGAGAGAGAGAAAGAGAGGGAGAAAGAAAAACAGAGAGAGGGAGGGAGGAGAAAGAAAAGAAAAGAAAAGAAAAAGAAAAGAAAGGAAAGATTAAATGGGGGAAATAAAAGGATGAAGGTCATTTTATTCATTCATTCATTTTGTTTCAAGAGATTTTGTTTTTGAGGACTACTGCTGCTTTAGATGTTAGACACAGCTGTGAACAAAAGAGACCAATTTCCTCTAGTTTTAGAGCTCTATGTATATGGGAATAAAAATTCTTGATCTTACGATTATTTAAAAGAATGAGGTACACAAATCTTTGGGCGTACCTCAGCTTCAGTTTCCCATGAGTTCGTGAAAGTCAGCCTCGATTTAAAAGAAATCCAATTCCACACGGAAAATGAGCTTCTTTCTCAGGCACGGAGTCCAGATCTGTTGCCTGTCTCTGCTACTCCCTTTCTGGAACTGTCCTCTCTTTCTTCTGGTTAGCTCTCCAGTTCTCTTCTATTTTATGGCGCTAGCCTGCCTTCCCTCCTTCTCCATCTCTCTTACCCTGGCAGAAGCCCTCTTGCCCTTGCTTCTCCCATTTTGTTTTCTCCAAACTCCAAAAGATCACACACTTGGGCAATTGTGAAACCCCAATGTCAGTTACGTGATTCCTTCCCCAAGAGCAAGGGTCTGAGGAGCTAAGAACGAAGGTCCACGTTTGCCTCTTGGGGAATGACATTGCTCACTCATGGCCTGTGCCCTTCCGGGGGCTAAAAACATGTGCTCTGGTTTTCCAACTTGTTCTTTCAAAAGAGAAACCTAAAACCCTTTTCTTCTCTTTAATGAATTATTCTAGTTTTGCTCTGAGACCGCAGCTCCTGTTTTATTTTCAGTTGTCTTTTTCCATAACTCCTTTTAGAAATAAAAATGGGAAACGTTATCTAGCCCCTAGGAAGAAATATGTACATACATTCAAAAAGCAGTTTCGTGCAACCTTAATAACCTGAATTCTATTTCCCTTTATGTACATGATGGATGAAATTACTTTGATTATGCTGGCTTTCCAATTACTCATTCACGCCAAGAAAGCTAGCCCTTGAAACCTCGTCACCTTGTTTATTCCTTTCCCACCTTGCCCTTCACAATCAGAAAATCAAAGAGCACTGGAGCCGAAAGAAGCTTCCGTGATCCCCAAAGGAAGGATTAAACTTAAAAGTCATACATATTGATTGACCCGAGTTTTCTAAAATTAAACCCAAGTAACTATTTCAATACCAATTTTTAAGCTGTAGACACTGATTCAGAGTTGCTGAGTTTTGAGTCATACGAAAGGCTTGGTAAATATATAACGTGGTTGCCAAAGGGTTTCTATTTAATATGTCAGGAAAAGATTTAGTCCCTTGTATTCATTTGATTCCTTAATCCGAATCAGTGGTGTTCACATCGTGCTCCTTTGGAGTCTCAGAACCTACCACCCGCGGAAGAGAAAGGGGACCCATTTGAAGCCAATAACACCCTCTGCCCTGGGTTTGACCAAAGACCCTCCACGTTTTCTCTCTTAGGGTTGGGTTCTCCACCACAAGCTTATATAAATAAAGCTTCCTGCTACTACCCCAAAAGGGAAAAAAAAAAGTTTAAGAAAGGAATGAACTTAAATAAAATGGTACATAAATAAACAACAAAAAGTCAACCGAATCATCCTTTTCTCACAAACACACAGACTGGGGCAAACAACAGTTCTCTGAATCAGCACTGGGCTGGCCTTCCGGTATGTGATTCCCCCCTGACTTCATCTTCAGCATCTAGAACCAGGGCTCACAGGGAGCCAATTCAGAAGTCATAAGCTCTTCTGGCTACTTAGATAGAGCTCTTTCAACATGCTTATAGTTTACAGTTCTTGTTGACCTATTCATCCAACGAAGGACTCGACTATGGACACATGATGCCTGGAAGTACAAATTTTAGTCTAGTGGGGAGACAGACAAGCAAAGAAATTAAATTATAGTATGTAAAAACAGGAAGGCCATTATTTTAATGGGAGTTGTACAAAGTGTAGTGGGAGCCCAGAAAAGCCACACCCTAGAAGATTCGGGGAAAGACTGACAAAGAAGCCTCAGCACATTCCAGGTCGAAGCACAAAATGTGAAAGGTGGGAAGGAGGGAGGTCTAGACTGGACAGATAAACAAGTTCCACATTATGAAGGGTCATGCCCCATGGAGGACTTCATAATCTATGGCATAGAAAATGAGTAACCAACAGTCCATTCACTCAGCATTATTGAACAATGGGTAGTGTCCTCATTTGCCCAGTAGTGTGGTAGGTTTTTGTTGTTGACGTTGTTGTTGTTGCTGTTGTTGTTGTTTCTTTCTTTAGCCCATTCATGTATTTAACAAATATTTCTTGAGTACCAACTCTGGGCCAATCCCTGCTCCAGCTATAAAGAAACTTTGAAGTCATCTAAATGCTCTGATGCTTTCCCTTGCAAAGCCAGCTACTCCTGCCTGGCTTTGCAAGGGAAGCCATCCTTGGATATTTGCTCCAACTGCCCAGTCATTCCCTGAGCAAATACTCCTACCCAGGATGGCAGCTGACATCTGGTATGGGGACTTTCCACCAAGAATCAGCAATAGAATCTTTTTTTCAACTGCAGAAATAGATAACACAAGTAAGGAAAAGAGTTAAAAAGGAGGCTCTTAAAAACATTTAAAATAGCTGCTCAGCATTGAAAATCAGCTTAAGGGATGGCAAATGCAAATGTGAGCTCAGACAGGCCCAGCTCAGTTTTGCAAATCCTTTGGTAATGAAAATAGATCCGCACTTTAATTTTTCAAACCATAAACCTCCCCGAAGCAAGTAAGAAAAGAGAAGAAACAGAAGGGAAATGTTCTACAAAGAAAGTGAATTTTGGGTTTGATGTTTTGACAGAACTCAGTCAGGACAAGACTCCCCAGTACTGTGAGGTGGGCTCAGTCATTGCCGGTATCTGAGGTCCCGTTCTCCAATGTCTGATAAGGTTGGGAGCATCCCTTCCCAAAGTCCTTAGCTGTCCAGGATAAGCTCATCTCCTCTCCCTCCCAGCCCCAGCTAAACCCACCAAGCCCCACTATCGGAAAAGGAGACCATACCTTCATGCACACTAAGGTATGAACGATTGGTAACAGCTTTAAAAGGCCATTTCTTCTTTATGATATTTGTATTTTAACAGGGTTCACAAAACCTCAAGCTGAAGGGAAACTACCAATAATATGAATATATGAGAACAGTTTGCAGTGGTGTTTTGCTCTCTCTCCACAGACTCAAAACTTACCTGGCAGGAAGTAGTAGCTGCTTGATTCTTTAATAAGGGAGAAACTGAGATTTACAAACCAACGAGCTCATACCTAAGAGTCCTTTCTTGGTGGAAAATAAAATGGCGGGCAGGACACATGGCTCCTCCAGTGTTAGACTCCCATGGACTCCCCCAGCATCCCCTTCAGGGGCTTCACAGCAACTTTTGAGGGGCTGCCTGTGGATACTTCTCCCTGCGTTCCAAGGGAAGGGTTTCCAGCAGGCTCTGATGACACAGCATCTCAGCAGCTATTCTGCTATCCACGGACCCTCTCTGACATTACCTTGAACTCAGCCCTGGGGTGGAGGGATGGGGTGAAGGGGCAGGTGCTCCCCCAGGTGCTCTGTCTCGCCCCTGGAGGAGGAAGGAAGGCTGCTCCTTAATTCTGTTATTCCTGTATTCTTTAGGGTCTCTTAACATCTCATCAGCTAATTCCTCCTTGCTTCAATCCCCTATTAAAATTAATAATTATTTATATGTAGCTTTCCTAGTTCAAATTGATAATAAAATAAATAAGAAATAAAATAAAATAAATAATAAATAAATAAAATAAAGCAATTGAATAAAATAAAGCAAAGTGCTTTTTCTTTTGCCTGACCTTGGTAAGTTACCAAATTTTTCCCCCCTCCCACTACTCCCCTTCCCTAGTCCACCAACATAACACACTATTGCCTCTGCCTAATGATTAGGATAAAACCAGAACATCTACTTTCAAGGCCCTCGTACAATTTTCTGACATATAAGGTCACCAAAAGGCACTGCCTCGAGGTACTATTTCTGAGTGTTTTACCTTCCTCATGGCTTATATAGACCTAAATGGATTCAAATATCTTAAATGTCCAGGATCAGGGGTGGGTGTAAACTGACTTACTGGGTCAGTTCCTGGCCTTCCTATGTTGCAGAAAATCTAGGGAAATAGTTTAGGGGATAGGAAAACAAAATAAAACAAAAAGTCCAAGTTTATCCACCTAAGACCTTCAGAAGAACTCAGGAAATGAAGAAGACAGAAAAATAAAATTGAGTATTGGAGAAAGTCATGATGAAGAGAGTTATTTAGAAATTTGGAGACTTATAAACTTCCAAGGAGATCCTAATAAGTAGTACAGTAAATAATAAATTTAATTTCTCTTTAATCCTTCAAGAGATACAAGCAAAGATTGAAATTACTTTTTCTCATGGTTGCCAGAGGATTTCTTAAAATTCAAGGCAAGCCACATGGGTTCTGTCATACTCAACAGTTCATCCACAATTGTTCTAACACTTTAAAACACTTGTTCTTTCAAGTAACCCTATAAATGCACCCTGAAACTCGTCTTCTGAGTCTAGGAAATTAAATGTCCTAATAGTGATCATATTTACCCTCACAAACTGAACACAAATACCTGTAATCCTTCTGAAGGCAGAGGCTGCTTTCAAACCAATGAGTCTATGCACACCAGTCAAGGATCAATGTTCAGGATTCTTATATACCAGCCTGTACACTATCTCTAGAGTGTTGATGGGTTTCTTCAACATGACAAATGCCTTCTCAACTGATCAGTAAAGATTACTGCCATATAACAAAGATCATCCTATATGTAACCACTAGTGAACCATCCCTCCATGGCAGATCTTGCCATTGACCCAGGTTTATTCAAACTAGTTCCATGAGAATAAAGTGGGTCAGTGCACATCCAGCTCTACCAAGAACAATAATGGAATTTGTCCTACTTCCCTTATTTCTGAAAGCAAATGAGAAGTGAAACACACACACCTTGGTACCTTTTGCTTTTTCTCTTTCCATATTTGTTTCCTAGCCTAATACCCAAGCAGGTGTTCTGCCCATGACCTCCAAAAGGGGGGACGTGGGCCTCTCCTGCTTCACTTGCATTAGCCCTCAATAGCCACACGGTCTCAGCTTTGATCTGACATTCAAACCCTTTCAACCTAGTTCCCCCAATATTGGGTTCTCCAGTCCATATCACACCTTTGTGGATCATCCACAGCCTATTCTTTCATTTGAACTACCTCTGCTGTATCATATTTGGACTAGTCTTAAAAGTAAATTATCCCTCCCACCATTCTACCTGCCAAGGAGGAGAATTTGTTTTGTTTCTTACATTCCCACTAACCAATGTTCTCCTCCACCCCTAGCATAGAGCCAAGCCATTATTGTTAGTTTCCTATTATGTTTTATCATTTTAAACCAACAGCTCTCATTTTGTGCCATCACTATGATTCATCCATTTCCTCAGAACTCCTTCACTAAATAATATATACTTTTCTTTGAAATTATTTCGACCAAATTTCTGCCTTCTTTCAAATCAGAGGAAACCATGGTAGCAGTTAAGGATGGAACGCAGGGAAAGCTTTGAGACGTCAATGCATTTTGTGGTCCTAGTGCAGACATCCCTGTGGCAACTCCTACTGATTGGCTGATGCAACATCTATACCCAGTTTCTTACCCCTTTACTCCTTCCCACTATCAAACATGGAGTGATTAAGCAGGCATTTTCCCAGGCTCCTGTACAAGTAGAGATAGACAAATCTGTCCAATAAGATGTAGCAGAAGTCTGCTGAGGTGAGGATAGTCCTGGGAAAGCTTTCTGTTTCCTGATAAGAAAGGCAAATATAGCTGGCCTTGCCCTATACTCCTGTCTTTCTGCTTTGAAGGTGAGTGCAATGCCCAATACTGGAGCAGCCACTTTGTGATTATGAGGCAACAAGTATAGTAGAAAGCTTGTCCTGACATTGTTAAACTGCCAAGCCAACTCTAGAAGCTACCTACCTCTCTGAACTTTTGTTACGTGAGCCACTATAAACTGGGTTTTCTGTCCTACACAGACAAAATGTTCCTACTTAACGTACTACCTGTCTTACCTAATGCCACTACCTGTTCCTACTTAATGCCACTACCTGTCTTTCCAGAGCAACCCAAGCAACCCAGGAGTCCATCAATAGATGAATGGATAAAGAAGATGTGGTGTGTATATGTGTGTGTGTGTGCGTGTGCATGTGTGTGTGTGTATGCTATATATATGCTATATGGAATGATACTCAGCCATAAAAAGGAATGAAATCTTGCTGTTTGCACAACATGGATGCATCAACAGGGTATAATCCTAAGTGAAACAAGTCAGTGACAGAAAGACAGATACCATATGATTTCACTCATATGTACAGTTTAAGAAATGAACAAAGCAGAAAAGAGACCAAAAAAACACACTCTTAAATATAGAGAATAAATTGGTGGTTACTAGAGGGAGAGGGAGGGATGGATGGATGGATGAAGGGGATTAAGAACACATTTATCGGGAGTCCTGGGTGGCTCAGTCAGTTAAACGTCTGCCTTCAGCTCAGGTTATGATCTCAGGGTCCTGGGATCAAGTACCACATCAGGCTCCTTGCTCAGCAGGGAGCCTGCTTCTTCCTGTGCCTGTAGCTTCCCCTCCTTGTGTGCTCTCTCTCTATTTAATAAATAAATAAAATCTTTTTTTAAAAAGATACATTTATCATGATGAGCACTGAGTAATATATACAATTGTTGAATTGTTATATTTTACATCTGAAATTCCTATAATACTGAACATTAATTTTATTGGAAATTAGATAGATAGATAGATAGATAGATAAAAAGAAATTTCTTCATCCCTTTCCCACTTTGAGAAAGACCCTCTATTTAACAGTCTTTGTTTTTCTAAAGAATAAATTATCTTTTTTTCCTTTTAGCACAATGCCACAAAAGAATGAATTTTTAGATTTTGCATACTTATGAATGTAATAATATCTATCACAATCTGACATCATTATATAATTACTATGATTATAATATATTTATTGTTAATAAGTATATCAAAATTGTTGCCAATACATTGATTAGTTTTACTATACCATAAATATATTTTACTCAACAAAATTAATACCATATTTCATATATTGCTTATATTTTATTGATAATGCACCATTATATTATCACATTATATATTATATTGTCTATTTGTTGTCTTTCTTTCTCACTATAGTCAAGACAGTGCGTAGAACACTGTCTCACACCAACTAACTATGTAGTAAATATATGTCGAATAAATAACTTACCCAAAAAAAAGGTCCTTATTTAAAATTAGCCTGTTTCAAGCAAAAAAAAAAAAAAAAAAAGAAATGTCAATGAGTGTGTTATTAAGAGATCAGTTTAAATGAAGAGTTCATCTTGACATCCTACAGGGGCAGCCTTTAAAATGCTGGTAATTAGTTTTAAAAATAAATTACATTATTTTGTTATTTAAATTCCCCGTTGGCAATTAGACTTCTGTCTTTAAAATGGGAGTCTGGGAAGATAAGTCACTTTAGTAGACTACTGTCCTGGCCATGGTCCATCTTAAACACCCTGTCTGGGGCATAAAGTCAAAACACAAGGAGTTCTCTTTAGCCTGAGGGATCAGGAGGAAGATGCTGACCCATACTTTTGCCAAAAGTTAGTTTCCAAACCCCATTCAGAACTCCTCTTATGATTAGCATCATCTCAAAATTTGTACCCTCTGTTTTACTCCCTGCTGAATAATTTAAATAAACCAAATCTTCATGGAAGAAATGTTTAAAACCTCTCTGTTGAAGAAAAAAAAGAATATCTGGTAGCATGTGATCTTTTTCACATCAGACAAACAATGTTAAAAAATATCCATGCTTCTCTTAAAAACCCTTTCCACCTCTGGAAAACGAGCAGATCTTTTAACATGAATTCTGGTCCATTCTAGAAGTTATGTACAGAAGGAGGATTATGGCCCCTTCATCAGAGAAGAATTCTTCACACCCAATGCTGGATCAGTAACTGGGCTCTTCCTGCTAGATTCATATCAGCTATCACTCTTATCCAGACTTGCCCAATAGAGCACTGCTGACTACTTTCCAGAAGCCTGAGGGCTTCACTTAGTGCACACAGAAAAAGCAGAGTGCAGCATGATAAGCTCTGAGCTACTCACCTGTCACCCGGAAGGACAAGCCCACAGATTCCACTGTGGAACTCGGCTCAGTAGACTTAAAAGCCTGTCTCCAGCCAACTCAACCTGAAAGGTAGAAAGGTGCTCCCTAGGGCTTAAAGGCATGGATTTGTTATCTATTACTGCAGAACAAATTATAACAAAGTTAGCAGCTCAAAACACCGCAAATTTGGGATGCCTGGGTGGCTCAGTTGTTAAGTGTCTGCCTTCAGCTCAGGTCATGATCTCAGAGTTCTGGGATCAAGCCCCACATCAGGCTCCCTGCTTGACAGGAAACCTGTTTCTCCCTCTCCCGCTCCCCTGTTTGTTCTCCCTCTCTCTTTGTCTCACTCTCTGTCAAACAAATAAATAAAATCTTTTTTAAAAAACCACACACCACACATCTGTTATGTCGTGGTTTTGGTGGGTGGGGAATCTGGGCACAGTTTAGCTTGGTTCTCTATTTCAGCGTCTCCCAGGAGGCTACCATCAAGGTGTTAGCCCGAGCTGGAGTCTTATCTGAAAGCTTGACTGGGGAAGGATCTGCTTCCAAGTGCTCATGGTTGTTGGCAAGAGTTAGTATGTTCTGGGCTGCTGGACTGAGGGCATCAGTTCCTCACTGGCTATCAGCCAGAAACCAACTTCCATTCCTTGCCATATGGCTTTTCCATAGGGCAGTTCACAATAGAGCAGTCTGCTTCATCAAAGACAGCAAGGGAGAATTTCTCAAGCCATATAGCTCCTTTTTGAGCTTCAGTTTTCATATTCTTTGTCCCCACATCCAATCAGAAAGTACACACCACCTATCTTAACAATAAAGTATCTCTCCAATCTGTCTCCTCTCCACTCCAAGTGCTCAGATTCAAGCACTCTTCTTCTCTCTACAGAACTGCTTCAATTGCTTTCTAATCGGTCTCTCTGGCCCAGTGCTGTGCTAGTGAAGGTTTAACAACTGACTCCCCAGGGGGTGAATAAAGCCCTGATTTGTGGAATCTGCAGATTCCTGTGGTATGAATACTCCCACCCTGGCTCATTTCAAGCTACTCAAGAGACATCACTGATGGCAATATGAGAATAGATGCTCAGTAGTAACACCACTCTGTTTTCACCAACAGCTACAGTAGATGTAAACAACCCCAAGAGCATCAATGATAGTAAAATGTAGTAAAATAATTGGTAAGCTTTACATATTTATTGTTTCTCTCTTTAATATAATTTAATTGTTAAGTTTATCTTATTCAACATGTAGACTATCTATGTTCCAAACCTATTCAGAAAATTTCTAAGAACCTAATAATTGGTTCTTGCAACATATCAATGTACCCACTCCATCACACTACAGCCCTGTTCCTGGTCTCTGCACACAAGTTGTTCCTCAAAGCATAGTAGACAGACATTTCAACACAGATTGGATCATGTCACTATTTCTGCTCTTTCTGATGGCTTCTATGTTCTGACCATATCAATGGCTCTAACTGTAGGTCGTGCTCTGACCACACCTATGGCACCAACTGCATTTTAGTTCAAATAATAACAATTAACAGTAACAGAATCTAACAGTTATTGACCCTTACTCTGTGCTAAGTACTTAGCATATGTGCACTGTATCAATCTGTGTAAAAATCATATGAGCTAGCTTTCTAGCTAGCTCTTCATATCCCCGTTTTACAGATGAAAAAATTGAACAGTATTTTCAGTGACGTATAAAAGTTGTAACAGAGCTGGTCTAATAACAAAGCCCAGATTTTTAGGACTAAGATTGTCTCATAAACAGTCCAAGACTCCCCATATGCACTATGTTCTTCTCATCTTCTTTCCATTACACATGTTGTTGTTGTTTTTTCCTCTATCTAGAATGCCACTTCACCAATGACCCCAGCAACACTTCACTCTGCCCTTATCTACCTAAGGGGCTGCTGCTCTATTTGCCCACTTCAATGGCACTTTAAACTGGGAGGTAAGTAAAACCAAGAAACTCAAGGGTATAGAGCCAATGGTGAAATTCAAGTAACTCTGGGATCGGTGCTGATTTGGGGACAGTAAAACTTAACCAGTGGGAGAAAAGCTTATTTTATCCAAGTGTCAAGACATAAAAAATTGTCTTAGAATTGAAACAGTCCAAATTTATTTAGTTAAAATAGGATCTAGCTAACTGCCACTTTTTAAGCTACCATTAAATTAGCTAGAATAAAAAAGACCAAAAC